>NW_018127979.1:3462716-3483425 GCF_001952655.1 Monopterus albus | reverse complement strand
GAGTGTGGAGGTAACTGAGGCATTTGCTGCCTAAGCAGACAATGGTATGGCTTGTGTAGGTGGAAGATGTAGGCCTACATAGGACACAGACGTTGTAACCAGCCACATGTCTCTGCATGTCTGTAGCCAGTGTTTTACTCATGTATGCTAATAGAATGGCCACGAAGAGCCTTTGTTACTAACTACCTAAGCTTTGGAAACTTGGAGCTGAATTCTTTACCTATGTATGTGTTTTATTAGTATTCACTCTCAGGCACTGCAGGAAAAGTTCAACGGAACAATTAAAAACCTTTGTTTCCATTCAGGCATTTAAATAGAAACAGTGCTGAAAAGTTTCAACAGTTACTTATTAACCCACAGATCTACAAAAAGAATATTTAGATCAGTGATTAGTTAATTTTAACAGTGGATTTGAGGTAACGTCTTGATGTGTGTCTGTTTTGTAGCATTGACGGTGAAGGTGTGGCTCTTAACGTGTTAGGTTGAATCTGCAGTTTTGTTGAGGCATCAAACTGTTGTGCTTCTGTTTCTGAAAAGTAAGAAATTTGGTTCCAAAGGGAGTAGGTTCGACTGAGATTGTGCATGTGATTTTCATTCGAAAAACACAAACGCAAATATCCTCCAGACTCCATTCTGTCTTAATTAGTGTGTCCAGCTTTCTCAGCCAGCTTAGGGTCCTGACACCTCTGACCTGTGAGTTAGGAAATCCCATTTGTGTGACTGCGTTCTTTGATCATGTCGTGTCCACACTGACCCCTTAAGCTGGGTGTGTGTTTGTGTCATGTCACAGATCAGCCTGTGATGATAAGTGGTTTTGATGGTATGCAGACAGTCCAAAGACGTATTGTCCCCGTCAGTGGCTGAACCCACCCTCTGTGGTGAATAGGATTGTCATGGACAAATCGTTTATCTGTTATGTCTTGATGTCTGTTATGAGTCATTCAAAACTTCCTATCTGCACACCAGACAACTATACAACAACTGCGTTGACAGTACCACGACAACCGTCTACACTCATGTAACAGAGCTGCAGGCATAAACAAAAAGTATGCTCACAAACCACAGTGTTCACAAACACGGCCTGCCACACCTACAGTACATCACTCTGTGTCCACTGTAAGGCACAAAGATGAACACTAGCCGCAACTCATGGGTACACATCCCTCATATCTTTGATGAAAAGATATGGGCAGCAAAATGTTAATTTCCTGTATAGTTGACAGCAAAGCTCTGGCTTTGATAGCCCAGCTCTAACCATAACATTGTCTGTTCTGTGCCCAACAGGGTGTGAAGAAGCACAGTGGCCCCTGTGGAGGAAGAGACTGCAGCGGAGGCTGTCAATGCTTCCCAGAGAAGGGTGCCAGGGTAAGTCCCAAACTATAACTACTGTTCTAAATAGTTCTATAAACAGCCACCTCTGTTTCCTTGTTTCGTCCTTCTTCTCCTGCCAGCTCTTGGTTTTCAATCTGGAATACCAAATAAGGCCCTGATCGTACAGGATGCTTTCCAAGCGCCCCTGCCAATTGTAATTTCAATAACTCAGTTTCTGATTGTGCATGCCTTCCACCTACAGCTCACATTTTAGTGGTGAGTTGTTTTAGATAATACTTTCTAAAGCCAAGCAGACACTGTGTGACTTTTACTGATTGTCTATCATGTGTTAACTCACACTATGTGTTTTCTTCGGCCCTCCTGCGAGGCCAGAATCCGCAGCTTCACTGCTCACACTGTACATTCACTCAGTTGGGAATGACATGAGTGCTCACACTGGACATTTAAACAGAACCCCAGAGCTGGTGTGTTCATTGACAACTCCAATAAAGAAAAACACCATTACTGTTAGCAATTTTACTCTGTACAGCTGATGAACAGCTGTAATCTGCCGTCAGTACTTTTTCTGTTGCTGCCGGTCATAACGCCACTTTGATGACACATTGTGGTGTTCCCTCGATTACTGACATTCAAAAACACTAATAGAGTCTATGGCCAGATTTCTGACATGCCGGAAATCCACCCGAGTTGTCGGAAGCTAGATGGTTGGTCATTCCGGTGATTAATTGGGTGGCAGGCCCCTCTCACTGTATGACAACTGGTGAGGCCGAAATTTAGCCTGACTCTAAAAGTAGCTGGGGGCGACTGAATCGGGTCCTGAATCAGGCCGAAGCCATATAGTGTCTGTTTGGCTTAATACTGCTCAATGTGGTAATATTTCTTAATCAAAACAAAAGAAAACAGCTAACAGATCCTGGAGGAAACCTAGTAGCTTCTCATAGTAGTTTTCCTATGCTATACCATAGCTATATTCAGAATACCCCCACATCATTTTCTACAAAAGATACAGCTGGTGTTATTCTATATTTTTATTTCTGTCAAAAAAATCCTGTGGAAGACCAAAACCAACAATGAATTCACACTTCTAAAGTGTTACTGTAAAAACTCTGAAGTGTACAAGTTGTTTATTAATCCATGGATCAAAATAGCGCACAACAAATTCACAATTGTTCACAATTTATTCCTGTTTGAGAAAGGCTTGCTAAAAATTACAGTGCCCAGTTGACTAAGGAAATTTGTTTGATTTGTTCAAACTTTTCTACTGGGAGTGCACCCGCAGTACTTTTATTTATACCACGTATTAATCCAGGTTACTTAGCAAATGCAATACAGAATGATGCAATGGTCCTTGCACACAGTGAGCTAGTCTCTGTTATCAACAAAGGATCTTGTCTTATCATGGCCTAAAGCCATTTTGTGGGTAATTATCACAATAATGTAATGTAAACATGTTAAATGATGTGAACACATGTGACTGACATGGGCGTTCAGCCATATGGATGACTATGCTGCTGAAACTTGTTAGTCTGAATTTATAATACTTATTATCACGACTTTAAGTGATGAAATTCACACCATGTTGTAAAAGAGGAGATCGGAGCAGAAGGAGTTTCTAGAGCATGGGAGACCTATGAGAATCAGAGGAAAGAGAGGAGCCGGATGCAGGGCTTTTTAAATCAGAGAGACATAGACTAAACATGTTGAGATTACATATTACAGTGAGTGACTGGGGTTCTGCATGACTAAATGGCTCACACCGTGCCAATGGTCAGCCATCGACCACTGTTGGTCCATCTGTGAGTGTCTGTTGACCTCGTCTTTGTGGTGTGTCCTACAACGTTGGCACTAGTAGGACCCGCTTAGTGGCTTTTCAGCTGATTCAGCATGTCGAATTGGCGGTGAACCTTGTCGGCGAGAGAGAACACTCTTATTGGCTGTTCAGCTTAGCAAATTGAGGCATGAAAAGAGAACAGTTTGGGAAAGCCCCTTCGGCCTGTCACTTTAGTATCCACAATTTCACACATTCAGTGCAGTTTCTCCCTGTTTTTTGTCTCCACAACCTCCTTTCTTCTTCCACAACCAAATGACCAAGGGCAGAGAACGGCAGTGCCATTTGCAACTTCTTATCTGCAGTCTAGGTCTTCTTCTTTCCCTTTCTGAATGGTGAATACAGATGCCAGCAACTGCTGGTAGTTATTTCTGCCACACAGGCGCAGAACAAATGTGCTAGTTAACTGTTGGCTGTGGTCTGTGCGGTGTGTTCAAGTGCCACTTTCTCAACCCAACTGGCCCAGGTGATGTGAGGTGACGCAACAGTCGGCCTATGTCGCCGCTAGTTCTTTCATGTCAGCTTTGTGTGTCTCTGCCCTTAAAGGAGAAAAATTAAGGCACCAGATGTGAATGTAAAGTCATCATTAGTCACTTTATCTGCTGTGTATAAACCATCATGACACCCTCTTGTAAAACAGCAGCTGCACCAAAAATGTAAGTAAAGTAAAAATAAGGGATCTACAGAACATATACATTTCTAAACTATAGTTTAGAGTTTTGCCTGCTCTTGTACATTTGAAAGACAAACCTTTCAGATCATGAAGTGGCCAATTTCCTTTGTTTCTGTTATCTTTTAAAGAGCACTCATAGGAATTTTCAGTGTCTTAGTTCAGCTGTGTGACGTGATAAACTCAAGGACTGAAATTGACTCTTATAAAATTCTCCAGCTACCAGTAAGAACAGCTCATCAGGGAGGCATTCTTTAAGGATACAGAGGTCAAGATAGGAATGGTCTAGCCACTGTGGTTTGGTATACACTGAGAATATCCCAGATCAACTTCACAGTAGGTTTGACCTTCGACCTCCACAGGAAATCCTGTAAGGAGCCACAAAAACAGACAGAGAGAGGAAGTTCCACATTCCACATCTGAAGTATGCAAAGGTCTGATGACAGGTTCAGCACACCACCTTCCTCTTCCCACGTCTTCTCATGTTTTCTCTGCGTCAGCCAGACTTGGAGAGGATTTAATCGTTCGGTGATGCAGCAGTTATGACAGTGTTAAAGAGAGGGAAGAGGTTTCCATTGTGCAGTCAAAACGTGGAGAAATAACAGATAATAAAAATAGAAACCAACTCTGTTCACACATCCTCCATTTAGTTTTTACACATTTGGCCTGCTAAAGATGAATTGCACAAATATTGCTCACATTCAGTGATTTGGCTCTTTAACCATTTGTTATTGAAAGATTCTTTCCAAGAAGCAGGTATTGTAAATTTGATTATGTTTTTGTCTGTCAGCTGTGGTCCTTAACTTACTGCATGCATGTTTAAGATGTTCCTATTCTAAATCTTAGGAGACTTGTACATAATTTGAACCAAGTAAATATCCACCACCCAACAGATGTACTTGTTTGTGAGTAGAATGGAAACCATTTTCACAGATGTGTTTGTCCCTCTGCCTTCTTTTCATTGCCTCCGTCTCCTTTCCATCCAAATCCTTCCCCTGAGTAGAGTCGCAGTGATGAATGCCTCGCTGAACAGGTCAGGCTGATCCTTCACAGCTGCCTGGATTGGCTGAGACTTGACACAGCTGTAGTGATTAAGTGATGGTTTTCAAAGGGTAAATTGTGGCTGTTAGCATCTTGGATTGGCTGCTCTGGGAACTAATAGGATTATGGTATTGGAACAGAACCATCACTATGTCCCATTTGTTGTTGTTTTTTTTGTACCTTTTTCAGCCTTCCTTCCCTAAGTGGCATTATAATCTATCTCTTTGTTTCATTCACTATGCTTCAGTTTGTACAGCATCAAAAACAGATGGAATGGACAATATAACTAAAAAAACATTGTTTTACAGAGGTGAGCAGCAAAATTTTAAAGCTGAAATCAATATTACATTTCCTTTTTTGGGGGGCTTTTTGGCCCACAGCTTTACTGCTTATGTTCACTCTCACAGCTCTCACTACTGATGTTTTCAGTCAGAGCAAGCAGCTGTTTTCTGTGAAAAAAAATCCAACTGTACGCTGCCAGCTCAGCTTGAAACAGCAGACAGATAAAGTTAGAGACTAGCTGGTGAACACAGCAGAGCATTTAGCAACTAAAGAACCAAATATTACCCTCAGGAGTTGGTGGAGACCAAAAACAAGCTAAAAGGAGAATGAATATTGGGCTTATGTTCAGAAACATTACTCCAAATGAGTGCTAGAGTTTCTCTGTTTCAGTTGGATGTGCAAATAAACTACTGCACTTTCCACACACTGGGTTTAACAGCTTTAAAAGGTGATATGTCAGTGTTGTTTCAACAGCTTGTTTCATTGCCCCCAGGTGGCAGTGAGCACAATTTTAAAGAACAAATAGCTATATGTTTTTTTCCTCTTTGAAGATTTTAACATAAGATAAGAACAATACAGGAGGCAAAGGGAAATGGATTATGTTTCAGTGGAACCGGGGTCAAACGAGGCACTTCATGAATGAATACTAGAACTCTTGTGCTTCATTTTCTCTAATCACTACAACGATAGTGTAAGATGTTGTTTGTGAAGATGGACATTAATCTAGACAGCGGAAAAAGACAGACAAAGAGTGTGAGAGAGACTGTAGAATGAAATGGATTGTGTGATGGGAACTAAAAATGTTAATTTCATGGATTTTCTGCTTTAGTAGAGAGCAGGGGGTTGGCAAGCTGACTCTCCAACCCTGCCACCCACTCCTCTGGCAGAAAGTACATGAAACGCACGCATGCAGAAAAATATCAAGCTCCCCTTCAGCGTCCTCCCAAAGTCCTCATTGTTCTTCTGCATCATTAGTGGATTTGACTCCTGATCAGCTAACAAAGGATCTGAAGTAGCTCACAAGCCTGCACTTTATAGCATATAACATGGACGATGGCCACAGCAGTAAAGAACAGGGTTGGCACATCTATGAAGAAAGTAAAGTGTGGTCACATGAAGGGATGACAATCCCAGGAGCTGCAAGTGAGGTGATGCTGCAAAAACAGAGCAGTTTGTGGAAAAAGCAGCACAGCATGAGAAATTGAGCATAAGGCACCCTGCGTCCACACCAGAAAACATGCTGAGCTGATCAATGCTGTCTTTTGTGCTGAGAGTCTTCTAGTCTACAGAAACAGGGAGTGGCACCAGATTATACACAGAAAAAGAAGCTTCGGACCAAAGAACAGTAGCATCCAACTGAACGAGCTCCCTCTCTCTTCTTATTGTCCACACTGGACATGAAGAGATAAAGAAACACTGAGACAGAAAGACAGAGGGAGACGTGGGCAAACCTTACAGATGCTGTGAGGATGGAGAGATTCTCTCCTTGCCACCATGGGAAAAGCCCCAACAGCTGATTATAGAACAGTAAATGACACACATCTCAGGAAGCTGAGCACAATGACAGTCTACTGATTTTTTTTTAATATAGACGGCCTCTGTTTTTGTGGGAACAAGATGGTCTGTGTTTGTCTGTAGCTATAAATGGCAACGATTTCCTTGTTCCATGAAAACAAGTCTGTACCTACATTCTTAATATATTACCCAAGCATGTTCCTGTCTGCTTAGGGACAGGGTAATGTCGCCTAGAGGAATGTAAGAGGGTCGAGAAAAGATCAAAAACCTTTCTGAATAAATTATCACCGAAGAATGAAACCTAAAGCAACAGGTGGTTTTCAGGTTTGGAGGATCATAACCTTTGAAAACATTTTAGAACCCCTCACTATACAATACAGAACCTTGTTAAAGCAAATCATAAAACTGAAGAATGTTTTTTAGTCCCTGAAGATGTTTTCACCTAATAGTAGGGAAGCATCATCTAAAACAATCATCTAAAAACTGTTGCAATATGCGCTGTGGTGTGTACACGTAAAATAAATACTTTCTGACTTTAAAATTGCATTTCCTTCAGTGTTCGGTAACTTTTATCGGACATGACTCATCTCCTCTGATGGTAACTAATTTTCTGGCAGCGGAGGATGAGAGATAAATTAGTGAACTGAAATGCTGGCATTATCAGCCCTGCAATCAGGAGCCTCATCCATTTGCTCCCCCTTGACCCTGAGCTTGCTTGGGCCTGTCAGGAAAACTACCAACTGTGGAATAATGATGAAAAATAGTGCATGCCTGTGAGAGTGGACGGGAGGAGAGGGAAGAACAAAGCCACTGCTATCACTTACTCACTTACCTCTTGGATGAGTGGATTTTCTTTTGGATTGTCGGGAAGCAGATTATAGTGGAGATCACAGGCTGGCTTTGTCATATGTGAAAATTAGAGCTGTGAAGCAGTAGGAAATGTCAGAGGAAACTCTCAGAGGAACTGACAGTAACCAGCTGCTTGTGTTAATGTGGAAATATCATTGATGGCAGGTGCTAGAGGCAAAGGATTTTAATTTATCCTAGTAAATTTATTACGGTGTGAAAAAGTCATGCTTTGAAGAAACATAAACTCTTATCTGCTCTGCTAACTCCATTCCTCACACATTCCTCATCTGGTTTATTTGGTTTCACTACTTCTCCTAGGCTCAGAACTGTATATTGAACACACAGCTCAAGGAGCAAAAAGATATGTGAACCATGATAACAGAACACATTTTTGACACAGAACACTTGAAAATGGGGGGGGCAAGGGGGGGGGGGACTGCACTTTAAAACTCAAATCAGATCTGAAAACTGTCAACTCATGAGTTGGCTTCATTAGCAATCTTGCTACAGTGAGTGGTTTAGCAACTGCCCAGCTAATTGTACAGATGCATGTTTGTGGCTGGCAAGTTTTCTGAGGAAGTCATTTAATGACCGTGATAGTGCCACCTTGCGTCTGTTACAGCAGGAAAAGAGACCATATCATTTAAACTCTGCTACTAAAGGTAGTTCAGTATTTATGCAACTGTGTTTGTATTTAGGCTGGAGACACTGGTCTTGTGTTACTATCTGTAGCATGACTGGTATTATCGGCCAGGGCACGTGTTGTGAGCTTGGCAAAGGGGAAACAAGATGAACAAATATAAAGATGACTAGAATAAGCCTAAAATATTGTTTCATGCCAATTGGACACTGAGCTTCGACATACTATAGCCCTGATCGCTGTGAAATGTCGTAGTCAGGTCCTTTTATGTCCTGTAACAAGCTTCCTACCCTTCAGACACTGGTTCATCATTACACCTTCTTTTACCAGATCAGTCCATCTACCTCTGTGTCTCACTGAAAAACACACACCATGTTTTTTTGTATTTTTACAATAGGAAAGTCGAGTAAATAAGGCGCTAAGAGTGTTCCTCCTCTGGGGCATATGTATTTGATTTGCAGACAGTAGTCAGGAAATGTTGTGACAAGAGGGTCCTCAGGGCGGCAGGAAAAATCTGAGTAGAGTTTTGGGTCATTGCAGCAACGGCATGTGTTCCCCATCAGACCTTGCTGTGAAACCTGTATCAGGGGCCGGTCGCAGAGGAAACAAGCAGATCTCCCCAAGTCCTTTCATGTTTATTATCCCAGAATTGTGCTTTTCTGTGAAAGATGTTTTCAGAGAAGGCTTGTTTTCTCAGGAGCAAGGAGCTCTCTAATGGCAGTGTGCAACGTGCTTATCACTCACCGCCACTGAAATCATTAGTCTTTTCAGGATTTTTTTCCCCCATGGCACAAGGTTGAGGTCAAACTCTGCCCTCAGTCATCTCCATCTGCATCTTATTGAAAGTAAGAAGATCACCTTAATGTAATTTTCATTTATACATTCATTGGGTCCTTAAACAATATGCATGGGCCTTTGCCCTGATTTGCTCCCTTGCAAACTATCCGAGCATGTGCATAGTAGTTGGGAATGGCAGTGGGTGATATATCTCCATCTGGGAAAATGAAACATTTTTTTAGGCTGGCAAAATGTGACTGTGGGTGGGGCCATCTGGATGGGAAAGAGAGCTTGAGGATTACATGGGTATCACTGACACTAATGCTACTGGCTGAAGTCCATGTCAAACAAGGCCAAAATCACAGCTGGGTATTTGATTATAAATCTCATTTTCCAGGCTTGGCTTTGCATTGTTTATGTTTTTATCCATCTGTAAAGCACTTTGAATGGATGTTTGCTATATGGATAGAGCTATTTAGGGCTGCAGCTAGTATCTGTTACTTTCATCATTATTGTTGTTTTATTGAAAGTCATGCAAGCTGCGTGGATCTGCATTGTCAGTCCAGACAGTCCACCACCTTGGTCAGACTGATATATCTCTATCGCAATTTAATGGAGGCCATGAAATTTGTTGTATGTATTCATTGTTTCCCGGGAGATATGCAGTATCATAATAATATTGGTGATCTGGTAGCACCAACGTGAAGTTGACATTTTTTGTTTTGAGTGAAATATACAGTATCATAAACTACAGGATGAACTGTAATCACCTCAGTGACCCCCTAACTTTTCATCTAGTGCCATCATCAGTTAACATTAATCTGTCCAATACTTTGGTTGATGCCCAAATACCTGCAATCATGTGATATTCCCATCAGCCTCAGTGGTACCTTGCGTTAAGTGCTAATTAGGAAATGTTGCATGTTACCATGCTAAACTGAAGGCCGATTCATGCTTCCCGCATCCACGTGTCTTCTAAGGTCAAGTGATGTAATTTTTGTCATCTTCCCAGGTCTGTGAGGGTCTATATAGACTCTGTGCCTCATGCAGGCCAAAAGGCCCAAGTGTGCATTCGCCAGAAAACCAAAATGGACACCTGTTTTGAAGAGAGGAAATCCACCGCTACCCGCATCTTTATGATCACCCATTAAAAGAGTATAAAGATACTAAAATGGCACAGAACTCCTGAAGGAGCTTGCCTAAACCCTTGGTAAAGATACATGTGTGGTATGTGTAGTTTTCTTTTGATGCACATGTGTGGAAAGAACATCATTATGTCCATGCTTGGAGAACATCAGCATATGCCAACAGAAGTCATACCCTCTTTTGCAAGTTTGAATTGGAGCATGTGTGAGTTGTCCATGTCTGCATACGCACGAGGGAATGTGGAAACCATGAATTCCCATTAAGTTGGTGAACATAGTTCATAACATAGTAAACATTACTTGCTTACAGTACTCAACATCATCATGTAAACATCATTCATTCATTTTCTACCGCTTAGTCCCTGAACGGGGTCACAGGGTTGGGGGCCGGAGCCAATCCCGGCTGGCAATCAGGCGAAGGCGTGGTACACCCTGGACAGGTTGCCAATCCATCGCAGGGCTAACACATAGACGAACAATCACACACACGCACGCACATGCACTCCTATGGGCAATTTAGAGACACCAATCAACCTAAGCTGCATGTCTTTGGACTGTGGGAAGAAGCCGGAGTACCCGGAGAAAACCCACGCAAGCACGGGGAGAACATGTAAGCTCCACACAGAAAGGTCCCGGGGGGGCCCGAACCCAGAACCTTTTCACTGTGAGGCAACAGCGCTAACCACTGTGCCACCGTGCTGCCCATGTAAACATAAGACAAGTGAAAAGTAGTAAAGCAACCCAGCTTATCCTGTAGAAGGCTCTAGGGGGGGCTGGGGCTTAACTGACATTAGGTGGAAAGCATGGTACACCCTGGACAGGTTACCACTTTATCACTGAGCTGACACATAGAGAGAAACAACTGTTCACACTCACATTCACACCTATAGATGCAGCACAGCCACGATGGGCCTCGTTAAAAACAGGCACACAGCCATCTGGTTTCTGAGGTGAGGGCAACACCTCATTTGAGCCTCTGCGCCAATTCTTGCTTTTTTTCACATGGACACAAGCTGCAGCTGTGTCCTGTTTTGACACGCATGCGCTTGGACCTCAGGTTTGATACGTCTCATTCCTCAAACGTGAGGAAATTGCACAGGTGTCTGGCCCCAGAGACCCCTGGGATAGCTGGAGGTTCAAGCTGTTCTGTTCTCAGCCTGGGATCCCCCCCCTTTTCAAGTCTGGAACGTCAGCACGCACTCTCAACACACATGCAGACTGACACACACACTTCAGTCTATCTGCTGGTTATTAGTAGGCCTCTATTTAGTCTGGATGCTATCAGATCTCTGGCACACGCATATGCACGTGCCCTGTGACAACGACATATGCAGAAATTAGCTCAGAGTCTAAACAAATTAATTCTAATGTAAACTGTGCTCAAAGTGGTCAAACCACTGGGTGCTAAACAAAGCAAGTGACAACAAATGACTCATGTTAGTCTGAATTTTTTTATCCCTCTGCTTCATCTCTTTCTCTCTGCATATGAGACGGATGAGTCAGCGGAACATACTGTTTGCACCAGTTGAGAACACTAATGTTTTCACTAATTTGGCTGAGGTTTGTCTCCATGGCAACACTGCACTTCAACTTTCCCACAGCTACAGTTGCTTCAGAAAGTATTCAGCGCCCTTCACTTTTGCGCACTACTGCTCCAAATCTTAAAGGGCAGTTTTAAAATTTAAATGGACATTGCCATTTGTATCCATTGAGCTACACTCAGTAACTATTAACAACAAAATAACAATGTTTTTAAACATTTTTGCATATTTTCTAAATATCAAAAATCATGGTCTCTCCCTTATAAATGAATGCAGATGCTTTGCTGTGGCACTCCAAATTGTGGTGCACCCTGTTTGTTTTAATTTTTCTTGAAATGTGTTTAGAGATTGACTGACTGAAGATTGACTGTGGCATATTTAATTGATTGGACTTGGAATTGATTAATTGATTAGTTTAGGAAGACACACCTGTGTATAATGTCCCACGGTTTATACTGCAGTCAAAAACCTAGTAGTCAGTCTAACAGAGCTTCAGAAGTCCCCAGCAGGGCTGGGAAAACTTGCTGAAAGAATGACCATCTTAGCAGCAATCCATCAGTCAGGCCTGGTGTGGAGTTTCTGACTGTCCTTGAGTGGCCAGGCCAAAGCCTAGACTTAAGCCTCACAGAACACCTGTAGAGAAAACCTAAGATGCATTTCACTGAAACTTCTCATCCAATCTGATGGAACTTGAGAGGATCTGCAAGGAAGAAACTGCACAAATCCAGATGTCAAAGTCTACAGAGACTTACCCAAGAAGGCAAGTACCAAGTTAAGGGGTTGAATACTTTTGCAAATGATGGATTTCAGTTTTGGATTTTTAATAAATGTGCAACAGTTTCTAAAAGCCTATTTTTACCTTGTTATAATGGGTTATTGAGTGTAGACCGATGGTGGGAAACGACAATCACATTCGATTTCATGTTAGAGTCT
Organism: Monopterus albus; assembly: GCF_001952655.1. Taxonomy (NCBI): domain Eukaryota; kingdom Metazoa; phylum Chordata; class Actinopteri; order Synbranchiformes; family Synbranchidae; genus Monopterus; species Monopterus albus. The sequence continues at coordinate 3,470,872 of NW_018127979.1, read as the reverse complement.
GAATACTTTTCAGAACAATTGAAATTTCTCATTAGATATGATTCCTTTATGGCCTCTATGCTCTTGCTGCTTTGTTAACTACCAGTGTATCATTTATATCTGCTGTAGTCCACCAGTCAAAGATTTTCAGAAGTAGAAGATTGTCTTCCATCTAGAGTTTCAGAAATCTGACCTGCTTGATTGCAGCCAGGAGATGTAAATACATTCTAATAGATATCTAAACATCATCCACAGATGTTTATTTATTCTGCCTGAGTCCTCCTGAGGACATCCAGTTAAGGACTCTGGTCATCCTCCAAACAGAGCCCCTGAAGTCTCTCCCCTAACCCCTGATTCTCTCCACTCCTCCAGGGGGGCTGAGCCTCGATTCCCCCTTGAGCATCGTGTTGAAGAGATGCGGATATGGAGGAAATGAGCTCAAGAAATATGTGTCCAAGAAAAACATGTGAGCTGGGTAACAGAACAGTGGGATTGAATCCAACAGTGTGTCTCAGCCTGTTTGTAGAAGTCAAGGAGAATGGGCAGACATTTAGTGTATACGTGTTGTAATTCACTTCCTTGTTTCCTTTATTTCTTACTTAATTTCCCTCTTTTCACTTTGCCTTTCTTCTTCTACTCTTTCTTTATATATCATTCTTTCCTAAGGCTCATTCAGTTTCTTCTTTTTCTTTTATTCCAATTCATCATTTTTCACACCACCTTTCCTTCCTTCATTTGTTTGTTTTCTACTTCATTCATTCCTTCCCTTCATACCCTCACTCCCTTGCTGCAGTTCTTTCTCTTATTCCCTCTGTACTATGCAGGAAGCAGATCAGTGTGGAACTGCATGACTGAGGTGGAAATGCTGGTGTCCCTATAACAGCAAACCATGACAAAGAGCCTGACTTAGCCAGAAGCACCATGAGCGTCATGTACAACATGAAGTATATGAGTTAAACATCCACTGAAGTTTCTGCTCCACCACAGAGACAAAAAATAGTGAAACCCTTAGATTTGTGGTGGAGCAATGAGGAGACTATAGCGCTTATCAAATGAATGCACTAAATAAACATATTAGCCATAATTTTCATTTGTTGGTTTTTCTGGAAATGTGTTTAAAGCTAAATTTGCATAGAAACTTTGCTTGGCAAGACAACCAGCTTTAAAGTGAGGTCTTTAGGAATAGCACACTGCAAACCGTGAAGTTCTTTATTTCAAGCCTCAGCCTCAGTAGTATGTTCTGTTAATACTCTTCAGTTGTAGTCTTGAATGGCATTGGTACAGGAATGAGCTTAGAGAGACATGGGCACGATTTTACCTTCATTAGGAGGAGTTTACATTAGTGATGTTTGAATGTAAAAGCACCCACTCTGGCGCGACATTGTTTTTGTGGTAGCGTGGGCTGTCAGCTCACTGACACACAATAGTGACACAGGAGGGTCAAGTTTACACTGCATCATTTTCTGTTTAGATTCTAGTGTTATTGTGTCAGTGGTACAGAATATACAAACACTAGTAGAGCAAACCATGTCAGACTGTAGGTATTAGCTTTGTTTGCAGTACAGCGGAACTGAATATTCACAAAAAGAGGCACAGTTTATATTTCAATGAAAAAGCTAATATGTGCATGCATGTGTGTCCAGAGGACAGAGGGGGTTTTATTACATATATCAGCCATGGACTAAATGTTACAAAGAAAACATTGTCCTGATGTTGGAGACAACAAGAAAAGTAGAAATCAAAATGATTAATCTAAGAAAATGTTAAATATGTAGGGACATAATATTTTATTCTGGTGCCACTATTTTCACAGTTTCCTCCAAGGCATGATATTTTCCTTGATTTATTCATATCTCCTATCTCTGTTGTCCTTCTTTATTTTTTAAATCAATCTTCTAATCAGTTACTCTGTCTATGTCTTGTTGGAAAAAACATTTTTCACAGACAGATTAATGGAATAACACACAGCAGCTTCCGGCCAGTTGTTTGTGGATTTATTTCATTCCTCTCTGAGGTCAAACACTTGTGCACTGGACTGCGTGTTCCCATCCTGTTCTTAGCGGGTCGTTTCCAAACCATTCGCCCCAGAGGAGAGTCTGGGCCCAGATAAAATTTATGGTGTCAGATGGGGAAACTTTTAATAGCTCTGATTTAGGAATGAGAAATGCAAACACACCCACGTGGGGAGAGGACAGAGGGACAATATGATTATGCACTTTGTACAGTGTGAAGAAGGTTTTTCTCTGATAAAGGTGAAACATCATGAAGGCCCTTGTTTAGGTTAATAAAGTGGAAATGTAAACTGTTTTATATGTTAGGCTATACATAATATATGTGTTCTATAAAGGAAAAATCAACATTTAAAGTGCTGGGCAACCACGTGCCACCAGAACAGCTTCAGTGCTCCTTGGCATTGATTCTACAAGTCTCTGAACTCTACTGGAGGGATGAACAGCAATCTTCCAAAAAGATATTCTCTCATGTGGTGTCCTCGTGTCCTGTGGATAGGAGAACTGTCATCCTGAGAGAGGCCACTCATTTATTCAGGTTTTTCCTTTAATGAGTCAACCGAGTGTATGTATACTATATAATTACATATATGTCCTAGGTTGATTAATTACTGGGCATAAAAGCATCATTTCACTGCCCTCTCAGGTGAGTTAATACTGTAAAATCAAGAAAACAACAGTTAAAACATATGTACTTTGACACAGACAAACACACATTAGAGATTAATATGGAAGGGTGAAGTATTATAGTTGCCTGAAACACTTAAACTTATTACGCTTAATGTTAGGTCCCAGTTGCCTATGACAGAAAAAAATAGCAATAGATCCTCTCAACTGAGAAGCTGGAACTTCTTTTGTCAAATCTTACTGAAACTGAAAGCCAAAGGGCTGAGGATGTCATATGTAAAGCCATCTGAGTCTACAATACTTGTTTGGCTGCAATCAAAAGTTGAATTGGTGGAGACTGTTAGTCAGATGTGATCCAAACTCTGCCAGCCTCATTTCCTTCTCTTCCCCCTGCGACTTTAGTAGATTCGACTGCTGATCGATGGCTCGTCATAACCCGTTACGGAGCTCATGAGACATGAAGCTGAAGGTATGACGTGAGCCGACTGCAATTACACATAAAAGCCAGAGATCAGTCCAGAGTGTATCTACTGAGCTTCAGTATCTGATAAAGTTATCCTTGTACATCTGTTTAATGAGCACTCAGCTTCTGTGATCCAAATTTCAGGTTGTCCTTTTCCAAATTTTACTGCATTGAGCTGTGCAAGAACACTTCTAATATATCCATCAACCTGCTGCTTGATCAAGGTGCACAGTTATTAGTTATTAAGATGTTTGGTCATTAGATGATCATTTCAGTGCTTTTCATGCTTCTTGTCTCTTTTTTGTCTCACACACTCTGTTGGTGGTTGATTTATAGGTTTACAAAATGGTTGCTCTTCACCCAGTAGAGTCAGGGCAGACAAAGGAGGGTCAGAAGAGAGTCTGGGCAGGGGAAGGGAGTAAATGCTGGGTGGAAGTTGTGTGAGCAGATAAGAATGGGGAGTACAGGGCTATGAAGGAAGTGTAGTTGTGAAGGACTGGTAATTAAATAGCCGGGAGGCCTTTAGTTCAGGAGATAAGGGAGGAAATGGGGAATGATGAGTGGTCATGGAACAACAGGTTACAGTACACTATGCAAAACTGGGCTGCTTGGTTTGATTTTGACATACTCAAGCTTTTACAGTGTGTGCAATGAAGAAGTCATATGATGTATCATCTCCCACCAACCTCCTATCATAGCCTTCTCTTGACTGCATTCCCAATCAGTCTCCCCAAACCACAGTCTGTTGCATGATGAATAGTAAAAATGTGGATAAAGCTCTCTCCTGGAAGAGATTCACTGTGTTGCACTCAGTTATATAAAGAAAGACGTTGTGAAGAATGAAAAAAAGAGTTTGTGAGAGAAGTTTAAATCCTCATCCTTTGTTGCCTCTGCACACCTGGAAAGTCACCATATGAAGTGGGTGTGATTGTCAGCCAGGCTGTTTGTGACATCAGAAAGCTGAGGAGAAAATGGGGTTTTAGACATTGTAAGACAAGCACTTCCTTTAAAACATACTGAGGCCCTCTGAGGCAGAGATAGAGCATACATGTATCTTTTGGAGTACAAAAGCTTCTCATTGGGAGTACCTCAGACAGATACAGTGAGCCGTGATTGTTTCCCCAACATTTGTACCTTGAGAAATGCAGTTACAGTTACATTATTATTTTCAGTGTGCAGTGGCCAGTTACACAGGCACCTTCTTGCTGATGATTCCCACTCTTGACTTTGACACAGGTTAAATAAAGTAAGCAGAACATGATCCCTCACTGGTATTTGAAGGGGTCTATCCACAAACCCTGCCATCAGGGTCTGACCTTGTGTTAGTGTGTTATTATAGTGTTATTGTTGTAAGTCCACACACAAATATGCACTTAGAAACATCTTTGTCATTATCAACTAAGGAGAAAGGAGACTGGTATTTATCGGTCCCATGTTTAAGCCATGCAGAAAGATACAGAGCAGTGCACATAGTGCATCATGCAAGTGCTTGAGACAAGTACACCACTTTGTAGAAGACACCATTCCCACTCACGTCACTCCTCTCCTCTGTCACTGTATATTTTTACTTCTTCCTCCATGTGAATTGATATAAAACTATTACTTGGACAGAATCATTTGTCTTTGGAAAATTAGCTTGATTAATTTCCTTTTTATGAGCATGATGATTTACAGCTATAACTGTGAATGAGCAAAGGTTGTTATTTCATATCCCTGAGGGGTTTTTTCCACCATAATAATAGGGGACACGAGGGTTTATAACAAAGGAAACAGATGGCAGTTTCTTTCTAGATCTAAATGTGCCAAATTACAGGAAGGTGCAAATTATGAATTCAGACTATGATGTTTTTTTAAAAAACAAAAAAAATCCACATTTAATGATGAAAAGGACTGGGAGTTGTCGTTGTCTTCAGCTAAGCTACATTCACAGAACAAGCCTCCATCAGTTATTGTTGATGGATACACTGGCATGCACGGACATTGTGGCATTCTTCCCCCTAGAATCAGAGATGTTTAAATACAGTTTTTTGACTAAAACCACTGTTCAACTGTTTTGCCATATCTGGTCAGTTTACGTTCACCACTTTGGTCTAAGCTGAAATATCTCATCAGCTACTGGATGCATTGCTGTGAAACTTGATACAAACACTGATGGTGAACCCTAACAACACTGGTAATCCTCTGACTTTCCTCTAGCGCTACAGTTTTTATACATTCGCTGAAATAACATACAAGGTGAATTAGCACAAACAGACATCCATGGCTTCCAGACAATGGATTGTACTTTGGTGATCCTCAAAATGCTATCATGAGGTTGACATGTGTTGCTTTGTCTCAACAGCTATTAGATGAATAAGCATGAAATATGGTACAGGCATTCACTTGTATTAGCTTTTCATCTAGCACCATGATTAGGTCAAAATCTAACCTGCAAAACTGATGATGTCCCTGTTTGTTTAGCAAATGGCATGCTAACGCAGTACATGAAGACACTGGCAGTGGCAAACGTGAGCACATTAGCATTTAGCTCAAAACACAACAGCACCTAAGCCTCACAGAGCAATGTCACTAGCGCGGCTGCTAACCTTTAGTCTTGTTACTGTGTGTATTGTAAGACTGCAGATGCAGTCTGGTACACACTGTTTCATCTGAGTTGTCTTAAAAGCTCTGGCACTTTTGTACTTTTATTTAAGTAACATTTTGAATGCAGGACTTGTAACAGAGTATTTTTACATTGTGGTATTGTTACTTTTACTTAAGTAAAGGATCTGGGTACTTTTTCTACCACTGTAAATGACTATCTGACCCTGTATATTACAGAATTGCCAGATAATGACAAGACAAGATATGGACGGACAGGTGACAAATTAAAGGAAAAACCTGAACAATTGAATGGTTTCTTCCAGGATGACAGTGCCCCCATCCAAGGGTTTGATGAGTATGAAAATTAGATGATTCATATGCCACGACCTTCACAGTCACCAGATCTCAGCCCAGTTGAACACCTCTGGGAGATTGTGGAGCAACATGTCAGGCAGCGTCTCCACCACCATCATCTAAACACCAAATGAGGGAATATCTGTTGGAAGAATGCTGTTCATCCCTCCAGTAGAGTTCAGAGACTTGTAGAATCACTGCCAAGGAGCACTGAAGCTGTTCTGGTGGCACATGATGACCTAACACCTTACTAAGATACTTTATGTTCTCTTTTTAAATGTATCACTCATCTGTATGTTGGTTATAATTGAACCTCTAAATGCCTAATTTGTCCAGTCCTTGAGCTGTTCTCATTTGTGAATGTAGAAACTGACAGTATAGACTGTATAACACTCATATGGAGTCTGAGTTGTAATGACAGGACTGTTGTCTGTCTGTCGTCTGCTCTAAATGCATCAGCTGCAGGGTCAAGATTGAAGCAGACAAAATATACACCTCCTCTTCCATAAAGCCACCCAAAGACAAAGCTCTGACTACTGCACATACAAAACGCACACACACAGGATGTACAGTACGAGTGCATCTAGCCATCAGTTCATCTGAGGCTTTATCTCACACCATCTGCAAAGTGATTTGTCTGTCAGCTTGTTTGAATTGTTGTGTGACATTGTTTAGGCTCCCACGGTTTTATTAATTCCTTTGAGATGCTTGGCTCTAGCTTCATATAACACGGCCCAGAGCATTTCCCTCCGGGGACAAGCATCATCGCTGTGTTTGTTAGTTCTCATAAGAACACTATCAGGTCCTCAAACCTCAGAGGTCATCACTTACTGACTCCAGGAACTCCCAGACCATACAAACACACTAAATTCTCATGGTGTCTTTACCCTCAAATATTTTTCAACCATTTTTAAAAGTATTATTCTGTTTCTATCCCACCAACCTATCCCACCAATTCATACAGCTACTTAAGTAGCTGTATGAATGACAAGTTAATAATCCTTTGGAGTTTGTGTTTTCTATGTCGACATGCTGCAACACTTTTGGTGAAGAGAAGACAGTATTAGGAGATAAAAATGAGATGTTTAATCATATAGCACATATGATTTGGAGAGCGCAGCCATACTTCTGCACTTCTGTCACTGCCAGACTCACTTTTTCCTTCCTTCCTCTCTATCTTCTCTCTTTTCTCACTCTGAGTATCAAAATCAAATTGTCACATGTAGCTTGCAAATTGGGGGCTGTCTGCAGATTCGAATCCTCTCTCAACAGCATTCAAACTTAGCTTGGTCAATTTGAGGGTATTTTTTCAATAAATAGACCTCTGACAGCAGAGTCACACTTTATCTACCTTAAATTATTCTCCTCACTGCTCTGTCCTGTATGTCTTGTGGCCTGTCATGTGTGCTTTGGGTCTTTCACTTGCGTGTAACATTTGCACATATACTGTTTGACCACTAGATGGCTGCAGAGAGTGAGGAGCCTTAAAGGAAAGGGTTTCACTAGATAAAGAAAGTGTATGTCTCCCCCTTGTGATGCAAACATAGGAGTGTCTTATCATAAATGCCTCATTATTGTCATGGTTTGGGTCAAAACCTTTTGATAACATTTGTCCTTGTTTTCAAATCTTATCTTCTTTTCTAATTCCTCTGTTTTCAACAGGTGTGTTTAATATTTTTTTTTACCCCAGGTGTCAACAGTGTTTGCCTAGTTTTTGTTAAAATTACTTTGCTGATATAGAGAAATCAAAATGTAACTGATTCTGATAAATTATACACTGTAAGCCACTGCTCAACACCTGGCAGTTTGTTTGATGAATTTTACCTTCACCCTCAAGTTCATAGACTCTTTGTTTTTACTACCTCCCCAATTTCAGGGTCAACCTGGACCACTTGGTCCTCAGGGTCCACAGGGGCCTCCAGGGAGACCAGGTGATCCAGGCATCCAGGGACCAAAAGGGCACAAAGGTGATCGTGGCCGTGATGGTAACATGGGTCCTAAAGGAAATGTGGTAAAATATCCTTCTAATTTTTTGTCTAAGTATTAAAAATCACGTCAGCCTTGTTTGTCCTCTTGTTTAATGTGTGATTTCTGACACTCCACAGGGAATGACTGGTGTTCCTGGGTTTTCTGGAAATGAT
>NW_018127979.1:3437411-3462697 GCF_001952655.1 Monopterus albus | reverse complement strand
CATCATGTGAAAGCAGCAAAACCTCACGTATGTTGACAGGGTATTGATTCTGTATGTGATGGGTTTTGATTTGATGATTGCTCTGCAGGGCCACCCAGGACAACCTGGGCCCAGGGGCAAAACAGGTGCTGACGGCTGTAACGGGACACAGGGAGAACCAGGGTTACCGGGAAACCACGGCTATACAGGTGCACCTGGTTTTTCTGTAAGTATTTACTCCAAAGGTTTCTGAATAGTGATTTGTACAATACAGAGTTTGATTTCTTCTAAGTACTCACAAGTACTGCGTATCTTTTTCTTTTCCATCTCTTAGGGAACTCCAGGCAGGAAGGGAGAGAAGGGAGACTCTATGGTGCTGAATATATACATGGAGGGTTACAGGGTGAGGACAAGGAGTGCACCCTGGACATGAAATTTGTTCTGAAGGACCTCAGGAATTGTTGCATTTAAGACTTTTTACTGGCATAACAAAGTCATGTAGATCTCATTTATTTCATGAATATTTGAACTTCTTTCCACAGGGAGATCCAGGCACTCCAGGGATCAACGGAATATCCGTAAGGCACATTCAGTTTATTATCTGAAACATATCGTTCTTCATTTGCAGTCTTTACCATCTGCTGTCTTTCATTTGATTATTCTCAGGGGCCTCCAGGACAACCAGGAGTGCAGGGTAATATAGGCATCCCAGGACCAAAGGCAAGTGGGAGCAGGGTTGTGTGTCAGTGAATTTGTGGTATACTGTAATGTGTCAAACCTAATCTATTGTGATACAAAGTGCTTATTAGGATGCTGTTTTTTTTTCTTTTGCTAGGGTCCCCCAGGGTCCCCCGGCCCCAGAGGGCCAAAGGTGACGCAACATTATATGTATTTATTGTAACGTAATAGAAATTCGATTTCTGACTCTGAAAATGCTGCATGACATGTTATTTTATACTGTGTCAAGCATATAATTGGTAAAAAAGTAGGAACTTCAGCTGTTTTTGTTTTTTTTGTTTGTTTGTTTGTTTGTTTGTTTGTTTTGGCAGGGCTCTATGTCCAGAATAATTAAGGGAGTCAAGGGAGAGCAGGTAGGCGACCATGTTTGTTGAATGCAATGTTGATATCTGTTAGTCAGATCAAACAGAACAGTTTGCAGATGTTGCAAGAAAAAATCCTGAATTCATTTAGGTCACAAATCATCTAATTAAATGCAGTTTGAGTTCTGTCTCTGTACTTTCCCACACAATGATTTGTAATGGAATAAGCTAAGTATATTTACTCAAGTATTGTCCTTACTGAGAGTTTTAAGACACCTAGATTTTACTTGAACATTTCCATTTAATGATATTACACTAAATTTCAAAGTATTACACTTTTTACTTCATTAAATTTATTTCACAACTATAGTCACAGTATAGTACCTTTTAGAATACTTTTAAAGTTTTAATATTAAGTTTTTGTAAGATTGTACATTAAGAACATGGAGTAATCTTAAAGATAAACTGGGTGGTTTGCAACTATTTAGGTTTGTGACAAATTACAAAATAACAGTGTCTAATTGGGGCTCCTTGTCACTGATAAATATGATTTGTACGCAGTTCTAGTAAAGAGACCTTTCAGTTTTAACAGTTTAAAAAGGACACATTATCCAATATTACACATTCTGCATATCAGCTACTTATTACTTTGACGTTTTAAGTACATGTTGCTGCTAATGTTTCTGCACTTTACTTTAGTTGAATTTTTACTTGTAGTAGAGTATTTTTAAATTATAATATTGGTACTTTAACTTAAGTAGATGATCTGAGTGTATTATGATGATTTGTTCTTGACATGTGTTGCACTTTCTGCTTACACCACAGGGAGACATTGGAGCACAAGGGCCACCAGGAAACCATACTTACCAGGTTGTTGAGCCCAAACTGGTGTGTATATCTGTAATATATGCTCATCTTGTTGATTACTCTATATGCTGAAATGACATTCAAAGATGGTCTTTAAAATATGAAATAAAATGAGCAGTGTTACAAGCACAGACATATGTACTGAAAAGAATATTCGTTATTTATTCTTTAATATTATTTTAGGGAGCTCAAGGAGAGAAAGGTCTGAAAGGAGAAAGAGGAGATCTGGTACGTATATCACAAACGATCATACCCATTGACTCACATGTACATTATTTGTACATACACACTAAAATGTCACCGACCTTTTCCTTTGGTTGTTTTATTTCAGGCTGACAACAAAGGAGAAACTGGTGTAACAGGATTCACTGGACCACGGGTGAGCACAGATACATTTCTGCGCATTTCAGCAAAACATCGTGCTCTATCCAGATTCATTTTATGCTCTGTTTTGGTTGCTCTTTTAGGGTCCACCTGGTGCATATGGGCGTCCTGGACCAAGAGTATGTCTGTGTGAAAGATGAATAAGTTATCATTATTGCATTGTCAAATTAAAGAAAAATGTCATTTTGTAATTTGATGATGACAACTTCCTTTCAGGGGGATCCTGGTGACAGGGGACCAAATGGCAGAGGTGGGCTCAAGGTGAGTATGCACCTGTTTGTGATCCCTGACCACTGATTTTGCATCTAAACCTTCTTCTAGCTGACTGACAAAAATATGTGAATTTAAATTCACAGGCTGATTATCATTTACAGACAATTATCAGCATGTAACAAAGCACATTTATTTAAGTACTGTACTTCGCACCAACGTGACACACTTGTTTCCATTTCATGTTACTTTACATATTCTCTCATCACAGTTCAAAACAAAATATTATACTTTTTACTACATTAGAATTTTTTGATATTAAACCTTAACATGAAAGACTCAACCTGTCATAGGATGACACCTTAGGAACAATGAATATTTACATGAAAGGCTCTTTTCTATCGCTCCCTCTCTGGGATGTGACAGGTAGCCTCATGCCGCCTTTTAGTCTGGGCTGCAAAACTGGGCAGCTGTTTGAATGACAGTCTAGTAAACAGGTTACTGTAGGACACCAGGGTCATCTTACACGCAGAGAGTCACTCTTGGTCATCCATATGCATCACACTACAGGGCAAGTATAACAAGTACTGATGAATGAATGGCAGTGAGGTAACAAATATTACATCTGAATAAAATATAAGTATAAATGAAAAGAAAATAAGCAAATAATAAGTGACATAGGCAAAATATTGTACTATAATAACTGAAATAAGTGTGAATACATCTAAAGACTACAAGCATGAGAATAAAACTAATCCTCTAATCCTCTAATCCTTTAACCTCCTTGGTCTCCCACACATCTGTACTTTCTCACAAAGACTGACAGTAAATTTGTGTTTCAGGGGGTTAGAGGTGAACCAGGAGAACTGATTAATGAATCCTGGACCTCAAGGGGTAAGTTGATTCAGGCCCAACAAAATTTGTTAAATAATCAGGAAACAGAAAAGAGAAAAAGAGTATGAAGACAGACATTAACATGCACTCTTACAAATGTGATGCTGACATGAAGTGAAACTCTTTGGGGAAGTTTGCGACATTGCCATAGTTCAACTTTAACACAGATCTGCCAGTGCAACAAGTCAAGTGTTGGACCTGATGAGGGTTCATTGTCCTGCAGACAGGACACAGACCAGTATCAATCAGTGACTTTAGTCTTTGGCACTGAAAAATAAAGCTTGGCTTTGAAAACAAAACCATAACTGGAAAAAAGCTAACGTTGGCACTGAAGCATTTGTATGGGAAAAAACAACACTGGCATTAAAAAAAGCATTAATACTGGAAAAATGACAGTCTTCTGATTTTTTTTTTGTAAACATAAGCCTCTTTCAATGCATAGCTGCTAATAAATGTTTCTGCTTTTTGCTTTAACTTGGTAAGCTGGTCTTCCTGGTCTGCATGGTGAACCGGGTCCACAGGGAGAGAGGGGTCCAATAGGAGATCAAGGCATCCCTGGACCCCCTGGACTTTCTGCCTCTGAAACACAGCAACAAGGTTTGTCATCTGCAGCAAATCCTGTGCATTATCATCCACAATTTGATTCACAGACTCAGACCCTGGGACCAGTATATAAAACTTGCAATGGTCAGCTTTATACAGTACATGACATCTTTCACATTAACTCGGTTGTCTATGAAGCCTACATTATTTCCCAGGCACCACAATTGGTTATCCCAGCAGGGTTCTACATATTAAACAATAAACTAAGCAGTGACTGCACTTGTTCCAAATTCACCCGGGTTGAGAGTTTTAGTAAAGTGTCCTTTTTTAATTTCTTTTTGTGTCTGTCAGTGTTCGACTTCTTCGGACCATTTGGTATAGAAGGGGATCTAGGAGAGAAGGGCCAACAAGGAGAACGAGGATTCCCTGCTTTTGGTGAAGCACTCCCAGGCGCGAGAGGCCGTCAAGGGGCCGCAGGTGGTCCAGGACCCAAAAGAACATGTGAGTGAGCATTTGTTTTAAAACTTTTAAGCTGTGGGCTTTCTTTTAAATATCATTCTCCCTGTGTTTCTAAAAGGTGTCTTTATTGTGTTTATGCTTGTTTCTAGGGGGTGACTTCTTCAAGGGTGTTGCAGGCGAGAGAGGAAGGCCCGGCAACGCAGGCTATAAAGGACCAAAAGGTGCTGTGGTCATTTTGTTCATACTAAAGATTATTACTGATATCATGATGGAATACTGGTTAAAATATAGAAAGTTTTCACTCCTCTTTAATTTGCTCTAAACAGATGAATTTCCTAAAATATTTAATAATGAACTATGTGGCTGATGTGTGGGTGCACTCATTTAGGTGATCAAGGAGAGTGTCAGTGCACTGGGCGGTCCAGACTGGGGCCACCTGGCCCTGCTGGTGACCAAGGTGATGCTGGGATGTCTGGGGAGTTTGGTCAGGAGGGTGATTTAGGGGACCCAGGTCCCCGAGGAAATGACGGGTTGCCTGTAAGAAAATTAAAAAATAAATTAAAAACACATGAAAAAAGTCACATCATCTCCATTAATTCCTATCCATTGTCTATTTTAATCCCTTCTCTGTTCCTTCACATGTCCTTTGTCACCTTTTAGGGATTTCCTGGGATCAGTGGTGTGCCAGGCCCAAAAGGCCAAAAAGGAGACACAAGAATAATCACAGAGAAAGGTCCAGTGAATGTGTTATTTCATCTCATTTAAGATCAGCAGCAAAAGTAAAACTGGGCGAGGGAAAAAAAAAGCAGAAAAAAGCCATCTCTGTCACGTGTGTGCATACTGTATGTACATGTGCATGATCTCCACAGGAAGTCGTGGCGATCCAGGGGATCCTGGGCAAAGCGGGGAGCCAGGAGCGTCAGGCGCTCCAGGGCCAAACGGTTTGCCTGGTTTTAGGGGGACCCGAGGTCTTCCAGTGAGTCTATCAGTCATGTACAGAATGTCTATTTGTACATTTTTATTCATTTCATTTTATTCCTTTTATTTTTATTTGTTTATAGCTTCCTTATTATGTTTATTATGGTTTCAGTTCATTTGACATTCCCTTCCTTTCCCACCACTCATTGTTAATAACAAGTGATATGATGATGGTTGTGGTTCATGTCAACAGGGAGAGGGCCCCTGGGGAGTTCGTGGAGACAAGGGTTTCCCTGGCCTAACTGGTCAACCCGGTGCACCTGGGCTGGCAGGAGAACCAGGTGCAATCTTTGGGGGTATCAAAGGCCAACGTGGTTTACCTGGTGATGACGGTTTCGCAGGCTATAATGGAGTTCAAGGAGCACCTGGAAGCCCAGGTGAGAGGCAGCTGATTGCCTCCTCCTCCCTTTGATTCAATTTCAATATGGTGTTGCATATTTCTCTTTCAAGGCTTTATCTCTGCAGGGATTTGACCTGTTTTCACTTTACTAAGTATTCATTTTACCTTGCTTTTCTAAAAATACTCCACTTTTGTCATTTAATGCAAAGTAGTCAAATGGGAGCGAATATTAATGGCTTGGAAGGATGAAGGATGAGGCATAACAAGAATATTTTGCCATTTTATTTACATTTCTTTCTTCGCCTCCTGTTGTCTCCATGATACAGGGGCTGCTTTGCTTAAACCAGCCACAGCTGAGTGTGTTTGAGATAATGCTTGTGCTTTTGAATAACTCTTGTTCCGAATGCCTCTCTCTTTCATCCTGCCTCATTTGCAACTGAAAGGTGGCTGTAGACCAGCAGGAGATGGAGGACAGGTGGATGTAACAGGTAGCTGGTTTAATAAGGTTTTCACCTCATTGCTTTCTTTATAACAGCTGTGTTGTGCTTTGCCTTTAGAGTATTTGACTTTTGTGCATTATGATTTGGAGTCATTTACAATTTGAGATTTGGTGTATTGTGATACCAACTAATGTAAAGATAATGCCATGTTCTGGAAAACAAACCACGCCGGGCAGTGAACAAAAATCACTTGCATCAAAATAGTCAATTCCTAATAAAAAGTCAATTATACGTACAAGCATGATGTTGCCCCTAAAGACTGTGTTTCTTTTATTTTCTTCTCAGGTCCATGCAATCCAGTTCCAGGACCCCCTGGGCCACCTGGACCTCCCGGAGGCAGTGGATTACCAGGTTCCCCAGGTAACATAACAACAAACTAGAAAAATGACAGTCTTCTGATTTTTTTTTTGTAAACATAAGCCTCTTTCAATGCATAGCTGCTAATAAATGTTTCTGCTTTTTGCTTTAACTTGGTAAGCTGGTCTTCCTGGTCTGCATGGTGAACCGGGTCCACAGGGAGAGAGGGGTCCAATAGGAGATCAAGGCATCCCTGGACCCCCTGGACTTTCTGCCTCTGAAACACAGCAACAAGGTTTGTCATCTGCAGCAAATCCTGTGCATTATCATCCACAATTTGATTCACAGACTCAGACCCTGGGACCAGTATATAAAACTTGCAATGGTCAGCTTTATACAGTACATGACATCTTTCACATTAACTCGGTTGTCTATGAAGCCTACATTATTTCCCAGGCACCACAATTGGTTATCCCAGCAGGGTTCTACATATTAAACAATAAACTAAGCAGTGACTGCACTTGTTCCAAATTCACCCGGGTTGAGAGTTTTAGTAAAGTGTCCTTTTTTAATTTCCTTTTGTGTCTGTCAGTGTTCGACTTCTTCGGACCATTTGGTATAGAAGGGGATCTAGGAGAGAAGGGCCAACAAGGAGAACGAGGATTCCCTGCTTTTGGTGAAGCACTCCCAGGCGCGAGAGGCCGTCCAGGGGCCGCAGGTCCTCCAGGACCCAAAAGAACATGTGAGTGAGCATTTGTTTTAAAACTTTTAAGCTGTGGGCTTTCTTTTAAATATCATTCTCCCTGTGTTTCTAAAAGGTGTCTTTATTGTGTTTATGCTTGTTTCTAGGGGGTGACTTCTTCAAGGGTGTTGCAGGCGAGAGAGGAAGGCCCGGCAACGCAGGCTATAAAGGACCAAAAGGTGCTGTGGTCATTTTGTTCATACTAAAGATTATTACTGATATCATGATGGAATACTGGTTAAAATATAGAAAGTTTTCACTCCTCTTTAATTTGCTCTAAACAGATGAATTTCCTAAAATATTTAATAATGAACTATGTGGCTGATGTGTGGGTGCACTCATTTAGGTGATCAAGGAGAGTGTCAGTGCACTGGGCGGTCCAGACTGGGGCCACCTGGCCCTGCTGGTGACCAAGGTGATGCTGGGATGTCTGGGGAGTTTGGTCAGGAGGGTGATTTAGGGGACCCAGGTCCCCGAGGAAATGACGGGTTGCCTGTAAGAAAATTAAAAAATAAATTAAAAACACATGAAAAAAGTCACATCATCTCCATTAATTCCTATCCATTGTCTATTTTAATCCCTTCTCTGTTCCTTCACATGTCCTTTGTCACCTTTTAGGGATTTCCTGGGATCAGTGGTGTGCCAGGCCCAAAAGGCCAAAAAGGAGACACAAGAATAATCACAGAGAAAGGTCCAGTGAATGTGTTATTTCATCTCATTTAAGATCAGCAGCAAAAGTAAAACTGGGCGAGGGAAAAAAAAAGCAGAAAAAAGCCATCTCTGTCACGTGTGTGCATACTGTATGTACATGTGCATGATCTCCACAGGAAGTCGTGGCGATCCAGGGGATCCTGGGCAAAGCGGGGAGCCAGGAGCGTCAGGCGCTCCAGGGCCAAACGGTTTGCCTGGTTTTAGGGGGACCCGAGGTCTTCCAGTGAGTCTATCAGTCATGTACAGAATGTCTATTTGTACATTTTTATTCATTTCATTTTATTCCTTTTATTTTTATTTGTTTATAGCTTCCTTATTATGTTTATTATGGTTTCAGTTCATTTGACATTCCCTTCCTTTCCCACCACTCATTGTTAATAACAAGTGATATGATGATGGTTGTGGTTCATGTCAACAGGGAGAGGGCCCCTGGGGAGTTCGTGGAGACAAGGGTTTCCCTGGCCTAACTGGTCAACCCGGTGCACCTGGGCTGGCAGGAGAACCAGGTGCAATCTTTGGGGGTATCAAAGGCCAACGTGGTTTACCTGGTGATGACGGTTTCGCAGGCTATAATGGAGTTCAAGGAGCACCTGGAAGCCCAGGTGAGAGGCAGCTGATTGCCTCCTCCTCCCTTTGATTCAATTTCAATATGGTGTTGCATATTTCTCTTTCAAGGCTTTATCTCTGCAGGGATTTGACCTGTTTTCACTTTACTAAGTATTCATTTTACCTTGCTTTTCTAAAAATACTCCACTTTTGTCATTTAATGCAAAGTAGTCAAATGGGAGCGAATATTAATGGCTTGGAAGGATGAAGGATGAGGCATAACAAGAATATTTTGCCATTTTATTTACATTTCTTTCTTCGCCTCCTGTTGTCTCCATGATACAGGGGCTGCTTTGCTTAAACCAGCCACAGCTGAGTGTGTTTGAGATAATGCTTGTGCTTTTGAATAACTCTTGTTCCGAATGCCTCTCTCTTTCATCCTGCCTCATTTGCAACTGAAAGGTGGCTGTAGACCAGCAGGAGATGGAGGACAGGTGGATGTAACAGGTAGCTGGTTTAATAAGGTTTTCACCTCATTGCTTTCTTTATAACAGCTGTGTTGTGCTTTGCCTTTAGAGTATTTGACTTTTGTGCATTATGATTTGGAGTCATTTACAATTTGAGATTTGGTGTATTGTGATACCAACTAATGTAAAGATAATGCCATGTTCTGGAAAACAAACCACGCCGGGCAGTGAACAAAAATCACTTGCATCAAAATAGTCAATTCCTAATAAAAAGTCAATTATACGTACAAGCATGATGTTGCCCCTAAAGACTGTGTTTCTTTTATTTTCTTCTCAGGTCCATGCAATCCAGTTCCAGGACCCCCTGGGCCACCTGGACCTCCCGGAGGCAGTGGATTACCAGGTTCCCCAGGTAACATAACAACAAACTATTTTGTTTGTTTGTTTGTTTGTGTTTTGCCTGTAGGGTAATAGAGTTTAGTCATTTTTTGTTTTTTTTTAATTGTGTTAACTAACAGGTCCTAAAGGCCAAAAAGGACAAGAGGGTCCACTTGGATTACAGGGACAGAAAGGAGAAACAGGAGATCGAGGCACAGGAGGCCATCCTGGACCACCAGGTGAGGAGTGACAAGTTAACACTGGCCAGTAGTCATAACTGACCACAACTGATGTTTGGTTTGAATTTTGTTTTTGGTACAGATCATTTTCATTTATTAAACTTTATGGTTCTCCAATAAAGGTTTTACTGGCCCCCGTGGTGACTTGGGAGTTCCTGGCACCAAAGGTTCAGTAGGAGACCCTGGTGTGCCTGGCGTTTCTGGACATCACGGGGCACAAGGTGAGAAGGGTGTTCATGGAGAAATCTTGGATGCACTACCTGGACCCTCTGGTGACCCAGGGCTGCCTGGGCGTCAAGGAAATAAGGGGCTGGATGGAGATAAAGGAGAGCAAGGCTATCAAGGTTAGCCATGTTTCACATATTGTCACCTACTTGTATTCAAACTCAGTAGTTTATTTCACCTATAGGTCACTTAATTATGATGGTCTTACTGCCTTATTTTGAGCATTAGTAGGATCATTTGAAAGGACACAGGATTTGTGAGCCGCCATCTAATATTCTTATCCATACATTCCTCCAGGGATGGTTGGCATGCCTGGAATGATTGGCTTCAAGGGTGAGAGTGGCACTGTAGGTCTGCAGGGGGAGGAAGGGAAGCCTGGACCAGCTGGCAAGTATGGCTTCCCTGGTGACCCTGGGAGAGCAGGTCCACCTGGGCCACATGGTGCCACTGGACAGCCAGGTTAAACGAACATACACGCTGACACACTCCCTCAGAAATTTCTTTGGCAATATCTAACATCCTGTTTCCTTTTGGTCTATCTTCCTGTTCATCAGGTTTCACTGGAGAAAGGGGAACTGAGGGAGACCCAGGTCCTCCAGGTCCAGTCGGCTTAAAAGGGGTCCCAGGTGCATACGGTGATGATGGTGCCTTTGGACAGTTTGGTCCAACGGGTGACCCAGGACAGCGGGGTGCAGGTGGACGCCCAGGACTTCCAGGAGTGAAGGGTTTGCTCATCAGATACTTACTTTGAAAATTGACTGCTTAAAAAATACATTAAATATTAATTATTACAAAATACATCTGCTTTGGTCAGAAAAGTCTATTTTTGTGTTCTGAGGGTCCATCTCTTTCCCAGGACAAAAAGGGCAACCTGGCATGTCAGGTTTTCAGGGGAACAGGGGCGATCCTGGGGTAAAGGGCTTCAGTGGGCCAAAAGGAAAACCTGGAGAGCCAGGCCAAGTTGGCCCAAAAGGAATGAAAGGTTATAGTGGAGAGAAAGGTGAAAATGTGTTTTTATAAACATCTTGAGATCCCAGTGGCTTGTTAGTGTGCTGTGCTCTGTACAGAGAGTACATCATAAACTTACCATTTCCCACTGCCGGCCAGGTGATCGTGGTGTGAGGGGGCCACCTGGGGAGAAGCCTCACATCCATCCCCAGATGATTAAGGAGATGAAAGGTATCAAAGGAGACCCTGGACCTCAAGGAAATCAAGGATCTCAAGGGATGAAAGGTGTGCAGCTCCACTCTGACATCTGTGACTCCTTCCTTCTTAGCTCCTCTGTCATCCCATGCCGCACATCCTCAGATCTTACTCTTTTCCACAGGTTATAAGGGTTCTCCCGGTGCGACAGGCAGCCAGGGAAAACATGGTAATCCTGGAGATCCCAGCAATAAGAAAGGTGAACAAGGAGATCCAGGTCCACAGGGGCTGCCTGGGATAAAAGGAATGCCAGGCGTAACTGGAAATAGAGGAATTGTTGGTTTTCAGGGAATGCCTGGAGACAAGGTGAGCAGAGCCATATTGGGAACATACTATGAAGCTCAGTAGGCATCCATGGTAATTTATCAGGTCTTAATGAGGCACTTCACCAGTTTTATAAATAATGATCATAGCTGTGTAATGTCTTCTTTTCAGAGCTAACAAATTACCATGGGTAATGTCACTGGGAATATCTCAGCTTGGCCTTGAGCCTTAAAACAACTCGTAATGGTGAATCAGTGAATTATCACCCAACTCTTCAGTTTTCCACAGCTCTACAGGGCTTTATGGCATGATTCAGTTCAGTGTTTTGGTTTTATGGCCGACAGCTTTACTGTTTTGGTTCACTCTCATGTAGTATTCTTTCCAGCTGCGGCAGGCAATTGTACTGAAGCATTTAACAGCTAAAAAGCACATATTTCCATTACAAGTTAGCAAAGACCAAAACAGAGATACAAGAGTGTGAATACTGACAATATATCAAAGCCGTGTTCACAGCTTGTTCTGCTGTTTAACAGGCAGTGAGGATCTGATAAAAGATACAGTTCAATTGCAATATGGAAAATGTCAGTCCCAGTGTTTTTGGAGATGGACCCATACTAGATTCTTAAAGTTAGAATATCTCATCCTCTTCAGTTTTTCTTTTTCTCTTATTCTCCTGCATATACTTTATGCAAATGCACTACTAAATTGCTGGAGTAACCCTTTACATCTGCTAATTTCAAATATCAAATCAAATCAAATTTATTTATATAGCACTTTAAAAACAACATCCAGTTGACCAAAGTACTTTACATGGCAGAATAAAATCACAATAAATAACTAAAATAGAATAAAAAAGGTCAGTGCAAAAACTAAAACAGCACAATAACTCAGACACACAGATGACACACATTCAATAAATTAAAATTATTGCACTTACGCTGCCATTATGCCATCATTTGTGTTTCTTAATTGCTAATGTTACTTTTCAGGGAACTAAAGGAGGTCCTGGTGCCTATGGCGCATCGGGAGACCCAGGAAAAAAGGGTGCCAAAGGTACAACCTCAAATTTAAATTCCAGGCAGATGGTGATGTAGATGCTAACTTTAAAGTCATTGCAATGAAAGTATTTTCAGTGTTAGAAGGTTCTGGAATACTGTTACAGGTGATAGAGGCCCAATTATAGACCTTCCAGGATCTCCTGGATTGAGAGGAGAGGGTGGTTGTCAAGGAGAGCTAGGTACATATTCCTACAGCTTTTGTTTCTTCTCCTCTGGTATTGATTAGCAACAGTCAAAAATTAATGGCTTATATGTATGGAACATTTAATACCCCCCATACAGGCAATAAAGGACAAGTTGGGGTGACTGGCGACAGGGGTATACCTGGTGAAGATGGTATTGAAGGTAAAAAGGGAGAGTCAGGAAATTCAGGAACACCAGGATACTCAGGTAAGAGGCTGCTCTTCAGTTCCTTTTTAAACAATCTCCAGTTTAAGCATGTCATTATTTTAAATGTTATAGATTTTATATGTTCTGATTCATAGACAATTTTTTTCTATAGGCTCAGAAGGGCAGAAGGGAACTCCTGGTAACCAAGGTCAAAAAGGCCTTCCTGGATTTCCTGGACAAGACGGAAAAAAAGGTTTTCCTGGCTTCCCAGGAACCAAAGGTAATGGAATCAGACCACTGCCCTCTTTTTCTTTCTCTTTAAAACTACATATTTATTCTCTACCATATTCTCCATCTGATCTGTTCAAATGTGTGCAGGCTTCCCTGGCCTGAAGGGTCTTTATGGATTAGATGGACTGAAAGGACAGAAGGGAAGCCCAGGAACACCAGGTATTCAACCATAATTCAGGAATTTAAACAGTTTCTCTTTGTATCTGTCACAACGAGAATATACCATTAATATAGCAAGTAAAAATTTGTCAGATACACTTTTATACAGCTCTCTTGTAGCTCAGGGGCCCTGAAAACGTATTTTTGCAATCAGCTACTTACTATGAGTAAGAGAGTCCTACATGAATGCACAGTGTTTTAACATTAAACTCCATAACTAATACCTAAATATGTTTGACTTATATTGTTACTTATTAAATCATGAATAATTAGTGTTATAGAAAAATAGTAAGGCTTTAAAGCCATATTTTTAGGGACTAGTGTATTTCTGAATTCTTCACTTCATCCAGTGTTTATGGAGAGAAAGCTACGTATGTCTGAAGATTATGTGCAGATCCCAGAAGTTAGACATGAATTTTTTTGGTCTTATTTTTATCAGGTGTGGACATCACTGGACCCACTGGGGAACCAGGAGCCAAAGGAGAGAAGGGAGATAGCGGTGACACTGACAACCGGCCAGGTGTTAAAGGCACACCGGGTTTGAAAGGCTTCCAGGGAGCTCTAGGTTAGCCACTGTTCTTCGGCATTAGGTCTCAGTTATAGAGCAAATGTGTATTGTAATGTAAGATCAATCTTATGTTTCATTTGTTCAGGTGACCATGGTCTACCTGGACTACCAGGATTCCGCGGCCCCATAGGACCAAATGCGACTGCAGACAGGCCAGGATCCAGAGGGGACCCTGGCTCTATAGGATCTAGAGGATACCAAGGTGAGAAGATGTAATTTAAGAAACACAAATGTACCAATGATTGCTTTGATACACTGGTGTGCATCTGTTTTTGGTCTTGCTTTTCCTGCAGTGGCATTTTAATTTCTCTGGCTAGGACCAAGGTTATCTAATCTTACAGTATGTTATACAGTCATACTATATCTCAAAACTGTCTTTATCTGTTAATATATTATTTGCCTTTGCAAATGATCAATTTGATTCTAGAAACCATAATTTCATCTACAGTAGTAATATTTAGGCAGAAAGGAGGGCGTAGTTATCATTAATTTTATTACTAAGAGTCAAAGTGTTAGTTATTGCTGTTGAAACCAGAGAAATGCAGTCAGTATGGAAAGAATTGAGACCCTTTTCAAGATTTCCAAGGGTTGTTAATATTTCAGACTCATCTTAAAATGAATTCAGTTCTTGTTTTTCTTATCAGTCTACACAGAGTACTCCACAATGATAAAGTGAAAACATGTTTTTTGAGTGTTTAGGAAATGTATTAAAAATAAAGACTAAAATACCCCATTTACATAAGTATTCAGACCCTTCACTTAGTGCTTGGTTAAAGCACCTTTGGCAACAAAGGCAACCTCAAGTCTTCTAGAGAATGAAGCTACAAGCTTGGCACCTTTCTTTTGGAATTTTTATCTGGGCAGAATTCTTCAAAGTGAGCCATCTTGGTTGAGGAGCAGCGGTGCACAGCCATTTTCAGATCTCTCCAGAGATACTCTATTGGGTTCAGGTCCAGACTGTAGCTGGGCCACTCCTGTATTTTCTTGGCGGTTGTTGTTGTCTTGTTGAAATGTAAACCTGAAGTTTTATATTTACAAGTCTGAGATCCTGAACATAGGGCAGCACGGTGGCGCAGTGAAGGTTCTGGGTTCGGGCCCCACTCGGGACCTTTCTGTGTGGAGTTTGCATGTTCTCCCCGTGCTTGCATGGGTTCTCTCCGGGTACTCCGGCTTCCTCCCACAGTCCAAAGACATGCAGATTAGGTTGATTAGTGTCTCTAAATTGCCCATAGGAGTGCGTGTGCGTGTGTGTGGTTGTTTGTCTATATGTTAGCCCTGCGATGGATTGGCGACCTGTCCAGGGTGTACCCCGCCTTCACCCGATTGCCGGCTGAGATTAGCTCCGGCGACCCCGTTCAGGGACTAAGCGGTAGAAGATGAATGAATGAATGAGATCCTGAACATGCCGAAGAAGGTTTTCATTCAGATTTGGTTTATATTTTTCTGCATCCATCCTCCATGCTACACATAAGTTTTTATAAATTCCTATGAACTGTAAATGATTTGTTTTTCAGGTTTCCCTGGACCCAGAGGATTGCCTGGTGTGGATGCTCCCCCTGGAGAAAAGGGCATACCAGGATCATTAGGGTCTCCTGGAGTCACTGGTTGGAAAGGATTAAAGGGAAATCAAGGGCAATTTGGATACCGGGGGCCTAATGGTGTTTCTGGGAAGAAAGGTATGGATAAAATATGGAATCTTTTCATGAATGTGCCTTTACCACTGACTTAAATACAATTAATGTTGTACTATTTGTGTCATTTTTGCAATAGCAGATTTTAAGGTGACAATACATTTTTGTTTTTGTGATGTGGTGTCTTATAATACATTATCTGGCACCAAAGTCAGTGGAAGTACACTGCTATACTTTATGGTGCAGAGACTGTATAAAAAGATGGATGATATGTCACCACTTCCTGCCACTATGCAAAAGTGAAGCTACAATATTGCAAATACACAGGCTGCTATCTTGCTTTTGTGATATTGCGCAACCAGATTCTGCTCAGTAGCGACAAGAGGTGGAGATGCAGTATCAGGCCACCAAAACTGTCAATCATCTGAAATCAAATAACTTATTAAACAGAAACATATCAAGAAAAAAATAAAAACAAAGGTGATCATATCTGCCTAACTGCTTATTAAGTGGTGATGTAAGATTCTGTTTCCGGGTCCAAGCTTCGGTTCGTTCTCTTGCTCCTGTGCCACAGTGTTGTGTTCCCAGTTGTTTCAATAGATCTGAATCAAAAATCACAGGTCAATTTCATTTTACACCTTACCTTGCAGTTGGAACGAGGAAAAAAGATGGCTACTGCTGATTAGAGAAGTCACAGCATTCTTCTTGCTGCCTTGTAATGTAGTTAGCTAGTTAGCACGGCGTTAAGGTAAACACTATACATTAACTGTGTAAAGGGTGACATGGGGGAGTTTGGACCTGGAAGTGGAATGTTTCATCACACTTAACAAGCAGAAAATGACAGAAATAACGTTTGGGGAAAAGAATTGTTACGTTGGCTTGTGTCCTATCCACTAACATGGAGAGGGCCGGGTTTATGTCCTGAATCACAACCGGCCACCAGGGGAGATGGACTAGTGGTGGCTTTACTTTTGGGAGCTGTTGTCTGTCTTTATGTACAGTCTCCAATGTGTACAGGACAAACAGGGAAAACATTCACTACAGCACATTAATATAAAACCCTTGTATAAATAAAACTAAAGCTAAAAACTGATTAAACTCACTGAGTGTGAGTGGTTTACAGTTCAAGTAAAATATTGGCATATGCAAAATACTACAAATATTTTCAAAAGAAACATTAAGCTAAATATAAAATATGCAAAAGATGGCACACATGTAGAATATGTTGCTTTTTAATAATATCATCACTTGTTGACATTTTTGTACAGTCTTGATATGCTTTGTTTTACAGGAGTGAAAGGAGAGCAAGGAGTGATGGGAGTTCCTGGTACTATTGGTGTGAAGGGAGAAAGAGGACCAGCTGGCCCAAAGGGAAACACTGGACCCCCGGGTACATTATTCTCTGATAATTTAACCACTGCTCACTAGGTATCATGGGCATGCATCTTTTTGTCTTGATTATTACATGATCCATCCCTGTTGCAGGTGTTCGTGGGTTCCCAGGTAACCAGGGTCCTCCTCCAGTTCCCATCAGATATCCAGGAGAGAGGGGCCCTTCAGGGCCAATGGGTATCCAAGGACCAAAGGGGATCATAGGTGAACCAGGGCCACGTGGCCCCCATGGAGATGCAGGTTAGTTATTCTAATAAAACATTTATTGTTGAGATCCCAAAGTGAAATGTTCTGCTTAGCAACATATTGTATATGTATCCTGTTACTGTACAGGTTTCATAGGACCTGCTGGGCAGAAGGGCATGCCTGGGATTAGTGGTACACCAGGAATACCTGGACTCCGTGGAGATGTTGGACAAATGGGCCACCCTGGTCTGCAAGGCATGGAAGGTATGTTTGATGCTGTGAGGCAATTTAGGATTAGGTTAAAAAGACCTGGATTAAAGGATTTAAAGTCGGTGAAGATTTAAGCAGGGAATCAGTTACCAAAAAGTCTTTGATTGTTACTTTTTGTGAAAGTTGATTTAGTAAATGAACCAATAAGCACCAAACTGATAATTGTTAGCAGTGTGCTGAGGACTTGAAAGCTCCTCAGTCTATTTGTATTATTACATAATTTTCATTGTAGAAGCAGCTGAAAGAGTTTGAGCCTAATTAGAGTTCTGTGCATGAAAGTGTCCAATTTTCAGATATATTTATATAACTTTTAAGAATCGACTATGTTTAATGATACCAATTCATATCTGTCATGATACTGTTTGTAAGAAGTGTGTTCAGTATGTGTATGTGCAGATATATTATAGAATTCAAAAATAGTTGGTTGCAAAACACTTTTCTGAGCTCCTAATTTCTCAATAGGTCAACGTGGCAACACTGGTATCCCTGGGTTACCAGGTATGCCTGGCCGCAGTGTCAGTGTGGGTTACTTGCTGGTGAAACACAGCCAAACAGACCAGACGCCCATGTGCCCTGTGGGCATGTCTAAACTGTGGGATGGCTACAGTCTGTTATACTTCGAGGGACAGGAAAAGGCCCACAACCAGGATCTTGGTAAGTTGGGGTGAACAATAAAATAAAATGTTCTATAGTAAGTTAACATGCTCAGCAGTCAGAAGTCTTTGTGATATAAACAGGATGTCGATACAGTGATTATGTCAATACATTAGATTGGAAGAATAAATCAGTAATCAATGTACTATGTACACATGTGCCAGTGTGTGTTTGTTACAGCACAGTCCTGTCCAAGTGCATTGAATAAGGCAGGCATCCTCAGATTAAATGTTTCTGATATTTTGATCCAGTGAACTAGAAGATATGTTATTCCAGAAAGTTCAGGCTCAGATTTTTCTACTGCTTTGTCACATGTCTCTGTCTCCCATTTCCTGTTTGCCTCTATGCAACTTAACTGATCAATACAGGCTCAAAAAAAAAACTCAAAGCTTTAGCATTTAAATTTGAGCTACAAGGTAATGATGAGGTTGAAAAGAGAAGAAGCAGGTGACCTCTAATATACTATATGACTGATTATCCACAACCTTGCCTTCTTGCATAGTCTGATTTGGCTGTTTGTTCTTTTCAGGCTTGGCTGGCTCCTGCCTCCCACGGGTCAGCACCATGCCTTTCCTGTACTGCAATCCTGGAGACATTTGTTACTATGCCAGCAGAAATGATAAGTCCTACTGGTTGTCAACAACTGCTCCTCTTCCTATGATGCCTGTAGAAGAGGCGGAGATCAAACCATACATCAGCCGCTGTTCAGTATGCGAAGCTCCATCAGTTGCCATAGCAGTGCACAGCCAGGATATCACCATTCCACAGTGTCCTGCGGGATGGCGCAGCCTGTGGATCGGCTATTCCTTCCTCATGGTGAGATTTGGGGGGGTCAAAGATGCTTTGTGCAGGCTTTCAAGCATCACTGTCATGTAACTATTTATTAAAAGCAGTGGAGAAAAGAACAGTCTTTAGCTTAGTTTTAAAAGTGGCTAGAGTTGGGGCAGATTGAAGATTTAATAGGAGCTGGTTTCAGCTGTGGGCAGCACAGTGGCTAAGAGCACTTTCACCTTGTTCAATTTGAATTCTGGGCACTACTAGCTGACCAGTCCCTGCAGATCTGAGACACCTGCCAGGCTTGTACTCAGCAAACACATCTTTGATGTATTTTGGGCCCAGACCATTGAGAGACTTGCAGACAATAAGTTGGGCCTCAGATTGAATTCTGCATTTAACAGGAAGCCAGTGCAAAGATCTAAGGACTGGAGTAATGTGTGCTCTCTTCTCTGTGTTTGTCAGTATTCCAGCAGCAGTGTTTTGAATGAGTTGCAGTTGTCTGGGGAGGACAATCAGTAGTGCATTACAGTAGTCGACCCTACTAGAAACAAAAGCATGAATGAGCTTTTCTAAATCCTGCTTAGACGACATTTCTCATTTGTGTTTTTAAAATTTAGATCCTCATCACTAATTACACCAAAATTCCTGACACAGGTGTTAGTTTTTAGTGTCTTGGACTTAAGGTGATCACTGACCACCAGCCTCCCTTTTTATTTCAAAAAATAAAATATATAAAACAAGTATAGAATATCACCAAACATACTGCATCTAGGACTTCACACCTGCCTCATTTCTTACCTTTTTCTCCACAGCATACAGCAGCAGGAAATGAAGGTGGAGGTCAGTCTTTGTCATCGCCTGGCTCCTGCCTGGAGGACTTCCGCACAACACCATTCATTGAGTGTAATGGGGCCAAAGGCACATGCCACTACTTTGCTAACAAGAACAGCTTCTGGCTAACCTCCATAGATCAGGCGTTCCACACTGAGCCATCAGCAGAGACTCTCAAAGCAGGTCAGCTCCTGTCACGCATCAGCCGCTGCCAGGTCTGCATGAAGAACTTGTGAAAGGTGCTACACAGTTACACTGACAGGAAGACATTCCACTGACAGTGATCTAGTATCGTCTCTCTGTCCATGTACTAAATCAAACAAAGTGGATCTGAATACTGCCTTAGATCAATGTAAGTGGGAAACTTTCTCCCCAATGACTGTTTGAAGCCTTGAGCTTTTGAGCAAAATGTCCCACTATAGTTAAGACAGGAGGAGTCCCATAATGAAGCTAACAGTGTTGTGGGTAAAGTATTTTATGATAAATGTGGATTGGTGCTTACTGTTTAACTTATTACCTCAGCTACTATGATACATTAACAAATCAGAGACCGTACATTACAGCTGAACCAAAGATGCCCGTGTGTATGCACTGCTTCAGTTAATCAAAATGGTTTTTATTGTTTACCGCTGAACATGAAGCCACTAACACTGCCTCTCAGCCAATTGAAGAATATATCAGAAGACAAAGAATGTTAGCTGATACTATTTACATTATCCTGCTTCTATGTCATTGCTCCACCAAAACCTATTTTTATGACTTTTCAAGCTGTTAACATTTTTATGTATTAATCAACTATTACATTATGCAGAATTCATATTTTCAAAGAATGCACTGATTCTCTTTGTAATTATACCGGCTGAATGAACTTGACCCCCATTCCTAAGAGTTTTAAATATATATCTTATACTACTCGTCTCATCCATGTTCCTTTACAAATCTACTAATTATTGAACTGCCCTGAGCTGCCAACAGGACAGAATGTAAACAACCAGAATCAAAGGTCTGATACAAACCCTCGCTGAGGTCACTGCCCCTGGGTTAGATTCTTTTACACAATTTAGAAAGTAGGTCAAATGTTCTACTTCACCCAGATAGACTTGTTTGGAAATGAAGTTTGATTAAACCGGAAAAACATTGACAATGTTTGTTTTAATTGTAATGCGATTATGGTCATTTTCATAACATGATAATTTGATTGTAAAGATTAAATGGTGTTTGTTATACTTTGGACTATATTATTTTACTCACACAAGACTGACAGACTGGGCGAACTGCAAAATAAAAATCTTTATTATGACAGTGTACTTAAAAATTCAACAGGGGTATTTTACTATTTACACTCCTTGAAAGTGCCAATAAAATAAAAAGATCAGTATCAACACTAATAACAAAAGAGTCAATTAAGTGTGATTTGTGAAACCCTTAAAATTCAGCTAGGATAAACACAGTGAAATGTGCCACCCAGCTAACAATTAGTGCTGGTAAATGTGTGAACTTCTCATACCACCACATTTACAAATAGCAGTTACTGACTTCTTATGTGGATTATTTGCCCACAGACACATCTTTGGGATACAAGAGCAGTTTCATTTGTTAGGGTGGAAGGTCTCAAAGCACAGAGTGGCAACATTTCCCTTCATTACACAGAAAATGTATCAGGACACTACGAAGTCTAGTTGCTTTCTCGTAACATCTTCACAGCATCAAGAACGTATGTATGCGAGGTCACTAATAATGGTCTCAGGTTTCAGTCAAGGGAAACAAGTAGTACCATCACAGTATGTATTTAGTGCTTGGACCAACCTACTGACTGTCCTTTGCTAAAAACAAGATTCTTCTAGTTGCAGCCTCTCCACCCCTCTGGTGGATCCTAGCAGCAGGCAGACTTGGCCTGCTTACTGCTGGCCACACTGCACTCTTCCAGGTCAACTGTAGGAGAATTCTGGTTCTCATTTCTCTTTCTCAGGATGGAAGGCAGCATCAGATCAAATAATGTCTCAAACAAAGTGTCCACATTATGCCCCGTCTTGGCACTTGTCTCGAAGCACATCTTCTCTGCAGGCAGGCTGCTCTTCTCCTCCAGGCCTTTGTAGCGTAGTATTCTCCCATAAAGAGCCACTGCATCCTCATGTGTAACCTGTTTGTGTAGGATCACCCCAGAGAGGGATGCAGGGGTGGCTGGGGGTGTGGGGCAGGCAGAGAGCAACTGTGGCTCTGTCCTGTCCCTCTCATACTCTGTTTGGTCCTCAGACACTCTCCCCGAGTCCTGGGACATCTGGGCTTTAGCGTCTGTGAGATCAGCCTTGTTGCCCACCACAGCATAAATGCAGTCATGGTTAGCTGTATCTGTCAGGGACAGGAAGCGCTCCTCAAGCTCAACTAGGCTCTGCCAGTTAGTGACGTCATAAGTGAAGATGACAGCAGCTGCACCTCGACAGTACATGGAGCCCAACCCATGGAACTGTTCTCGACCTGAGGAGAGAGAGGGAGGTCCACAGTGTCTCTAGTGCAGCAGCAAACCAAGTGAACTTAAGCACAGATGCCCCTTTCAGACATGCACTAGAATCCTTAAATTCTCTAGACACTACCTGGGGGAGCTGTATGTCAGAACGCAAATGTCTGAGTCTGTTGACCCGGACCTTAAGCAGACTTTACTCTGCCAGCTTCCTAGTACAAAGTCCACATATGGTCTAAGTAAGCTGGAGTGAGTCTATGTGAGAATACAGCAGCATACAGTCCGGAGTATTTACACAGAGCTAGTAGGTATAATGATGTTGTTCTATCATGTGACCAGCGTGAAACCGGAAGAATACAAACATCCGATGGTGAAGCAAAATGGTCATTTACAATGAAGACACCAATGAAAATATCTAACTGGAGACATGAAGTGATTCAGGAACTTCTGACACACACTACCTCCTGTTGTCTACTACATGTTTGAAAGGGGAACTCTCAACAAAGTCTGGGCCTGATTTCACAGACATGGTTTAGAGTTCCTGTGTGAAAAAGATTTAACAGTCATGCTGTTTGTAAAGCACTGCAGAAGGACACAACACAGAGAGAAATGACACAAGACAGTCAGCAGTTTGGAAACAGAGACAACCTTTGTTGTTGCACTTATGCAGAATTCTTCAGAGGGCACACTGTGCGTGAATACTTTGCCCCTGGGGGCGTCTCCTTGTTGTCAGTTTATTGTGTAGAGTGTGCACCTAGCTAAAACTAACACAGTCTAATGCAACAGCCCTGTAAGGAGTCTTTGTGAAAATGATAATGTTTGAAGCTGTTGATTCAACTTTATGGTGATTTTGTAAGCTTTATAATAAGCTGTAATACTATAAAGACTTTAGTGTAATGGAACAGCACCACAATAAACAGCTTTCAAAATGACATTCAGGTTGAACCAACACCTTTCAAAAACAGTTTCACATGAACAAAACCTTTGTAATGGGAAGATTACTACAAGGCTTGTGTATACTGTATCTAGGGCTGCAACCAACAATCCTTTTCATTTGCTGATATTAAATATGTTTGATCTGACTAGCAGTCCAAATATTTACCATCATATGTGACAAAGAAAAGAGCAAATGTTCACATTTGAGATAATGGATACAAAGAATATTTGGCATTTTATCTTAAAATATGTCTGAAACAAGTAGGTGGTGTTAATTTTCTCTTGATATGCTGATTAATCAATCAATCATTTCAGCTCTAAGACATTTCCTTTTACAAACTAGTAAATACCAAAGTGACAAAAGAAAAACTGCAAAGTCAGTGATCATGCTTCTGGAAAGTACGTATGCATGTAATGTTAGAAATGACGGTCAAGCATAAGGAGTCAACTCTTCCTGTCACAGCCCTGTCATGTGACCATCAAGAAGAACAGGCATCTCATAAGCCTGTGTCAGGCTTTGAAACTAAACTGAAAGGGGTATTATCTGTGGGAAAATTAGCTTTCAGTGTGGTGAACTAAACATCTGACAGTTTTTAGTACTGCCCTTACAACTGCCACTCTGTTAGTCCTGAATGGTCTGTGCTGATAAGTCTGCAATATTTACTTTGACATGACTCAGCGCTGACCTCTTTTATTTCTCCGCTACAAAAACAAAATAAAAAACCCAGCCACATCCTGTCAGAGGTCACAGAAGGAAGTGGCACATGGTTGGTCTTTCCTTATCACTTATAATTCTCTTCTACACCACACAAGTAATATACTAAAAAATTATAACAGAGCATTAACATTCATACACCACACCCACAATGTTCCATCTAATTAATCATTAAGCCTGTTCTTGCATATATCTTCATTGACACATACCTTTATATTTATATTTAAACTCGTCAATTCTATTACTATTTTTTATGTCCGCACTTAGATTATTCCATAGTTTTACCCCACTTATGGAAATACAAACTCTTTTTTTTTGGTTGTACGTATAACATGAATTTTTAAATTTAACTGACCCCTTAAATTGTATCCCCCTTCCCTTTCATTAAATAGTTTTTGAATTCCACCAGGTAACAAATTGTTCCTGGCTTTATACATAAACCAAAATTGAGGTGACCCAATATCTGTAGTATGACTTGGCCAACATTTTCAGTAAAACTGTATTAGGTCATTACAGGATGTTAAAGTGTTAAGGGAGCATTTGCTTGCATGGTCTTTCGAATGAAGAAATTAAAGGCATTTATTCTACAAAATATATATTCTTTAAGTTTAATCTCCAAATACCAGAGAGAAAGAAGTATTTGAAATTACTTTCTCAGATAATCTCACCAAGTGCCAGAAAATAAGTCAATTTTTAATCATATGAATCTAAAACTGACATTAAATCACTTTTATAAAAGAATACTTGTTTATCAAAACTGGAACCAAATCATTTTCGATCTGTTAGCTGTTTGATTAGCCGATTAACAGGCCTTTGTTTTCATAAGTCTATTCAATATTTAAAGTCTCTCGTCACATTCGTCTTAAATTACAGGTTACTGTTTAAATACAGCTGCTTATGATGTCACTCTCCCTTACTCATGGATTATCATTGGGTGTGTTCGATTATGCTGCTTTTGTTTTAATTGTGCAAGGTCAGTGTTATTCGTTTCTACACAAAATCTAATTTTTTCTGTGAAAAAACAACAGGAGACGCTGGCTGCCTGGGTACACCGAGCAGTTACATGCCAATAATTGCCTCAGGTGGTGGGGTCACGTTATCAGGTAAACAGAGTTAATAAAAGAAAAGAATGATAATGGACAAGTTGACAGTTGGGAAAAGTAAGAAAATACACGGGAGGAGCTATTACCAGCTGTGTCCCATATTGACATGTTGTAAGGTCCCCACTGTTTGAGGAAAAACGCCCCTCCGACGGTGCTGATGGTGTCTTTGAACTTCCTCTCAGTGTACCTGTGGAGCAGCGACGTCTTCCCCACGTTCATATCCCCCAGGAGAACCAACTTGGCGTCGGGCTTCTTCATCTTCGACATCTCGGGCATGATGCAGGTGGGTCAGGTCCCGCTACAGGGGAGCTTTCTTAACTTTTTCGTCGAAAAGGAACACAGTCTAACTCTTAAATATGACTTCCCATTGGAAGCGACTTCTTCCAACAAACGCCATTTTTTAAATGAAGTTAATTTGTGCCACTGTGACTATCGAGAGTTGGCTGTTTTTCAAATCCGCTGCCTGTGTCTCCACTTCAAAAACTAACTGAGGTGAAACGGGAAGGCGGTAGGGAGCTAAAGAGTTACATGGAGCAGTTTTACCCTGAGTTAGGTCTGTAAGGTTCATCTACTGGCAGGCTGTATAAGAAGGACCTAGCTGCAGACAAGATGGCGGATTGCGACGATGCATTCCAACCACGAACGGAAGTTGTCATCTTTC
>NW_018127979.1:3418464-3437188 GCF_001952655.1 Monopterus albus | reverse complement strand
TGTCTTTTTCAAATAAAACTATTTATAGAATAAATATAGGAAATATATTAAATTAAGTGATGCAATCACAAGTAATCTTACAATGCAGCTGCAGAAATTAGAAAAGGAAGAAAAAAAGTGAAACAAAATAACAACAATACATTCAAGAAAAGAAATTACATAGGATAATGATTAGATTAGATAATTATGGGAAAAAATAAAGCATCTGATATTACAAAACAAATTGGACTACTATCAGCAAAATTGTTTTTAATTGTTGCCAAAAACATAAATGTATTTGTGAATTTAATTTTTTTTCTATCCATCTTCAAGATACATTTGTAAAAACATTTAAAAAAAAAATCAGAGACTAAATGTGAGGTGTTTTCATTTAATGGCATTTTGTCACCAATAACTCTAAAACAGTAAAAATGTTATTGTAATGTTATGCAAACTGCATCTTTTAGCACAAGAGACCAAACAGACTGTTCCACGTTGATTATGAAAACTTCCCCTACAAACTGTAGGGGAACATTTGTGTGAACCACCAATGAAATGCTAGTCCTCAACACATTTCAATGTTTATGTTTATGACTGGTTCAGTCCTATTAATTGAGGAAGGAGGGATTTGTGCACAGTAAGGGGTTTCTTTTTCACCCACAAGGCTAAACTCGGGGTAAAATATCACATGCCTTTAAACTAATCCCTCCAGTTTATGACACGCAGAACACGTTGAACAGTGAGGATTAATTGCAATTGAAAAGAATTGCTCTAGTAATTGATGCTGAGTGTACTGGGACTTTGTGTTTACTTTTGCTTTAAAGATAAATCATGAGATTAGAGGGCTCACTGCCAAGGGCTTATTGTTATGTCCCAGTAACAGCAGTGTCAACGAAAGTTATTGCCACGTTCTCTTGAGCAAGAAAAGTAAGAGTGATATGCTCACAGTTGCATCTGACATGGTCAGACTTATAGAAAATGGACAGAAGAAACATGTTTGCTTTTATTATTACTGATTAGCCTAAATGGGGCATGTCACTTCTAGAGGGTGTTACAGCTTTGAAGGGACTTCCGCTTTAGCAGCTCAGCTGTGCTGGCTAGTTGTTGACGGATTTCAACCTACTGAGATCTACGGTGTCCGAGGGAGATTTAAAGGCATCATAAGCGTTTCCTTCCTGTAGTGGTGGATAGGGTTGTCGTGCCCCATGCTCAGGATCATTTGTGTACAGTTGTCAGCGGTGAAACGCAGATCCAGTTTAGGTAAGAAGAGCTAGGGAGCTTCCACTAGTGGGAAAGCAAAGAATGAATGACAACATTCCGCAGCCGATTCAGATGCTCGCCTTTTGCTTTATCACAGTTGCGCTGTCGATTGTAACCACACTGGTGTGTTTGAACGAGAAAGGTAAAGTGGATGAAGTATTATGATGTTTTTATTTTACTGCAACGTCCTGTTAGCATTAACATTAGGCGTTAAAGAAACGCGTATCGGTGCTTTGCCATGGTGGGCGAGGTGATGACAGGTTCAAGCCCAGAGTTGGTTGTGTTTGGGGCTCTAAGACCCCGCGGACTGCTAGCATGGGCGGAGGGCCAAGCGGAGGGAGGTGAAGTTACCCACAGAGGACTGATCAGAGGTCAGTTTTGAAAATTCCCGAAAAGGGGGGTTAATGTGTTGAAAGCGCCCGTGAAGCCGATCCCCAGTCAGTTGATGTCAAAGTACTAAGCGACGCATTTTGCTAACGACGTAAAAGGATAAACATAGACGGATAGGTTGTAGCTAGCATACAAAGAGTTCATCTGCACAAGCTATTATGATGGTTCCCAAGTTTATCAAAGCTACGAAATTTACCGACAATAGTCCTGCTAAGTAATCTAAAAGGCCAGTTGTCGTTGTCGATGTTGTTTAGTATAGCGGCGCTCCGCGGCGGTGATCCAGACGTCCATCATAACCCGCAGTGTCAACATCTCCATTCAGATCCTCGTAGTGGAGGTTACTCTCAGCAAAGAGGCTTGAATCCGCTATGCAAGCAAACACAACGCGGGGCTTCTTGTGGTCGGACGTAGAGACGAGGACCTTGTTGAACATCTGGGGGGAGCAGGACATCCAGACGGCGCTGGATGGAAACTTCCGAAACAGCTTCGTGTATCGCGACGTTTCCCGAAGGCTGGGAGCGATGGGGTTTGAAAGGACGCCGGAACAATGCAGGGTGCGGATCAAAAGCCTCAAGAGACAGTACCTGTTAGCAAAAGAAGGTAATCTGCGGAACAACGGGCAGTATCACAAGATCTGTAAGTTTTATGACATAATGGAGAGGATTTTGAGCAACCGGCCCGCCATTGACCCTCAGGAGTTAATAGACAGCGGGGCGGGAGGAGAGGAGGCCGGGGATGGCCTGGAGGAGGATGGAGAAGATGCTCAAGACGCATACCCAGAGAGCACAGATGAGTGTCCTTGTCCTGCAGAGACTGAAGTGAAGCTGGAATACCCAACTATCCCCATCCCTATCCCAGTTAAAGTGACAGTGGGCAGTAATAGTAAGTGCTCCATCCTAGTCCACATGTCATTCTTTTGTGTTAATGATAGTTTTACTGTATATTGTCACATAATGTCTCATCCTTTTCACATCAGGCACTGCAGTAAGACCACAAAACAGCAGCCAGTTGGCCAGTAATCTATCAGCCAGACCACCTAAACGAGCAAGAAAGCGGCGAGCTAACTTCCCCATGGAGAAACTGATGGAGCAGTTCCTGGAGCAAAGTGCCCAGGCTGAGGACAACTTCTACCGGATGGAGGAGCAGCGCTTGAATGCAGAAGA
The DNA here is from genome assembly GCF_001952655.1 of Monopterus albus. Classification (NCBI taxonomy): domain Eukaryota; kingdom Metazoa; phylum Chordata; class Actinopteri; order Synbranchiformes; family Synbranchidae; genus Monopterus; species Monopterus albus. The sequence goes on along the minus strand of NW_018127979.1, from coordinate 3,434,396 downwards.
CCGTCGCAGAGAAGCTGAACATGCCAGGGAGCTGCACATGCTTCAGATGCTTGGCCAGATGTTCTCCAGCATCTCCTCCTCTGCCAGACCTGGCTCTGCGGCTACTCCCTCCAAGACCGCTCCTCCTGCCTGCGCCCCTGTGCTCTCCAGTGGCTCCCTGTCATGTACACGCGGCCAGTCCAGTCATCTCAGGCGGCCTTCACCCCAGAAAGACTGTTTCATCCAACAACAAAGTCAGCTGTTGAACCCAGATCCGCAGGCGTTAGGTATTGGTTTCGGTGTCATGTGTGAAGGGGAAATGGAAATGAAGGCATGTGAGCTGTAATGTGAAGGAGCCATAATGCTGTTAATCAGTTTTTCTTTATTCGCAGTACATTATTTTTTGTTTTAGTTGTGTGTTGTTTCTGTTGCCAGGTTTTTGTCATGTTTTGGCTTTTGAAGGTGAAAATGGAGATTAGACACTAACTCAGACCAAACAAGTTTCCACACTTAAAAAACCCCACTTTGTTTATTTCCTCAGTGTTTGAACGCTACTGCAGCTTGGGGTCTACATCAGAGAGAGGAATGGATGATGATGTCCTCTCAGTGGTAAAGAGCATAATCCCCCCACTGACATCCAAAAAGCACAAGGGACAAGATGGACGTATTGGAATCATTGGAGGATGCCAAGAGTAAGTGGCATGACGACCAACTCCTCAATATAAACAGAATTCACCAAACGAGTTTAATTTGTCATTCTATTTAAATGTTTGCTCTAATTGTTTTCATCTCCACACCTTAAAGCTACACCGGAGCTCCATACTTTGCTGCCATCTCTGCATTGAAAGTGGTAAGCAGTAATTCCGATGTTAGAGTAAAAAAAAAAGTTTTTTATTTGAAGTCCAGTTCTGGTGCAGTGACGGCACCTTTCTCCTTGTCTCCAGGGAGCTGACTTGTCTCATGTGTTCTGCACCAAAGATGCTGCAGCTGTAATCAAGTCATACAGCCCTGAGCTCATAGTTCATCCTGTTCTGTAAGTACAGCTCCACCTGGACCTTTTAATAGATGGATGTCATTTTGACAGAGCCCCAGGTTTTAATCAGTGACAACACTCTGATCATTGATAGAGGAATAGTGTGGATTTATTTAAATTAAGTATGAATGTTATAATTAAAACATATCAAAATGCATTATGAAGGTTTATAGTAACTATATATATTTATATGAGGTAAAACAGGGTGAAGGTAGCATATGGACAAGCAGGTCTTGGCAAATATACAATAGTGTACTTGGGATATACAATTTATTTGAGCTACAGAGACGTGTGCACATCCTTTCAACCACTGGTATGTGTATGCATGGTTGCCATAATAACAGCGATTCATAATATTTTTCATGAAAAACAGGATTATTTAAATTAACTATATATATAGATAGATAGATAGCTAGCTCGGGGAATAAGCACATAACCAGGGTAGGAACTGTCATAATTTGTGCATTCAGACAAGTATAATGTGTGCATCTTTATTTGTGTGTGTATCTGTGCATTAAGGGACAGTCCAAATGCTGTGGAAGAGATAGAAAAATGGCTCCCAAGACTGCACAGCCTAGTCGTGGGACCAGGTCTAGGGAGAGAAGACTTGTTACTGAAAACAGCTAAGGCACGTGGAGTATTCACTCTCTCTTGCAATAGTCCCAGCTGCTGGTGCATAACCACAACTCATCTAGTGTTATATTTTTAACATTAACTGTTTTAGATAGAGCACAGTAATGCATTTAAGCTCCACAACTCTTTGTGTTTGTGGTTCCCTGTGACTGATGACTGAAAATGAGAATTTGTGTGTATGAACATTTTAATATATTTAGTACAATGATTGTGCTTGTTGGACCACTTTCTCTCTCTTTTAGGAGGTGATAGAGAAGTCAAAAGCAAAAGATATCCCTATAGTCATTGATGCGGTAAGCCTTGATAAAATCAAGTTGCAGCTGTTGAGCAGATGGATTTTATTTTCAAAGCCACACATAATCACTGAGTGTTTGTGTGTGTCATTTTGTTTTTAACAGGACGGACTATGGCTAGCTACACAGCAACCATCTGTTATTCAAGGGTACCAGAAGGGTATCCTTACACCTAACTTCATGGAGTTCACTCGACTGTATGAGGCACTGGTGGGTCTCCTGGCAAAGTTCAGTCAGCAGCTACCACCATATGGCATGTAACAAAATGTGCCTGTTAATGTATCTGTTTGTTGCTGTCTCAGCACCATGAACCCATGGACAGCAGTGACTATCAACGCAGTGTCATGCAGCTCAGTGTAGCCATGGGTAACATCACGGTGGTGCTAAAGGGAGAACGGGATCTGATTACAGATGGCAGTAAGGGTTAGTATCAAGCCCACTGAGGTGTAAACACAACCTTGTAAAAGAGACTTAACTTTTCATTCTAATGGTATAAATCACTACTGAGACACGGCTGTTTTTCTTTTGTGATCTCAAGTTGTAACTTCTTGTTTTCAGTGATCTCATGCAGTACTGAGGGCAGTGGGAGAAGATGCGGTGGACAGGGTGATCTCCTTTCTGGATCCATGGGAGTGCTGGCACACTGGGCTTATGCTGCCTCTGCAGCTGGAATGATCAGAAGGTGAAGACGTGTTTGGCTGTTTCTGTATCATGTGTTAGTGGTAGCATATGGCACTTTTAAAGGACCATACCAGAGCTTTTACGAGTTTAAGCGCATTATCTACAAAGTGTATAAACCTTGCATTATGTGACTTATTTCCCAAACATCCTTTAAGTGTTAAGACTTTTTATTAATAGCTTTACAGCACCTTTTGGTTTCCAATGGCTTCACCATGTTACAAAAATCGAATTGCACAATCCAGTCTACGTAAAATTGTCACACTTTGATCATTGTAATGTTTAAATATTTAAGTTTAATAAAGATGCCACACACTTCCTAGTCTAATACTCTCAAAGTTGAGTATTTAGTTCCCTTTCTCACACACACGGTAGATTTCTTCTTTTTTTTGTTTTTTTGTTATTGCTATTATTATGTGGGTTTGGTATCATTCAGGAACTAAAGGCTAAAAACATACAAAACCCCAGCATGGTCCCTCTTAAAGTGTCATATGGTTTTATGTTGGTGACGGTATGTTTCCTAATCTATCATTTTGTCCTCTCCAGTGTGAATCCGTCTGTGGTTGCTGCATTCGGAGCCTGTGCGCTAACCAGACAGTGCAACAGTCAAGCATTCCAGCAACACGGCAGATCCACCACCACCTCAGACATGATCCAGGAGATCGGCTCAGCTTTTAAAAAGCTATTTGAAAGCTAAAAATGGCCAAATGAAATTGTAATTGTTTAAAAAAAACTATACATACATACATACTCAGTTTTGCTTTCCTTAAAACTATTAATATAGGCAGTGAGTGGACTGGTGGAAAAGTTTTATCAAGTTTAATTTAAGTGAAGGTTAGACAGGTGTGGACTAATAACTGTCTTTGAAGGCAAAGGCAGTTCTCAAAATCGGGTGCAAAAAATGCACACAGACTTGTTGATTGAGGTGTATAAACCGATTTTGAAACTAAAAAAAACTGTCTTCCATCTCTTGAGGAAGTAGATCCACCACACATGTTCATCCACCAAAGAGACCGATGGGTAAGTTTAATGGGGTCAAAGTAAACTAGAAACTTGTATGATTTTTGAAATAAATATTAAATTACACTTTGTGTGAGTGACTTTTTGAACAAGTTATTTAAAGTAGTGTCGTTACATCATGGCAATGTAACTTTTAGCCACCGTGGTTGACTTGTAACATGGGAACCTATGGTGGTCGCTTTTGTTACAAAACACCGAGACCAAAGAAAGCCTGTTTGGGTAAAAGCTATAAAACTTCTGGTGTTGGTTGAGTATGGCGGAGTGGTAATAAAACGGTCACGTTCACAAGAATATAGGGGTTTCTTAAAGTCAATGAGACGTATACATTAATCGTTTAATTCATTAACCTCTATCTGCGGTTTCTATAGCCGTTTTCTACTGCAGTAACTGAGCATGCGCACAACTGAAAATATTTGTCCAGGCAGTTTACACCCCTTACATCGATGGTGTATACACGACCAGCCGCTAGCAGCAAGAGCCATTTCACGGAGTGGTAAAGGTTAGCTTAAAAAAAACAAAACAAAAACACTCGTGTCCACACAGGTAGGGTGTTTTTCTAGTCGGTTATCTGCTAACTGGTCTTATATGTATAGCGTGTTCTCTAATATTGGTTTGCGGTGGTTCGTTTGGTAACGCTACGCGTGAAGGCTAACAAGCTAATTTGGCTAACAGCTACTTTGAAACAAACTTGATAGATGTAAGACCAGTTAAATTGTTAGCTTAGTGTTTGAAATAGCACAAACTCTGCTGATCTGTCTGTGTAACGTTAGCATTTTGATTAGTGCCCTGTGATTGTTTTGGTTGTGGGTGATTGAAGTGGCTGTAGAACGTTTCTCAGCGTTGATTAATCTTTGCCAATTTCGTTTGCTTAGTAAATCACTAGTGCTGTCAGACAGATTAAGGTGGGTTAACATTAAGTAAATGTTTTAATGTGTGTACTGGAGTGACCGTTTGCCCGTCGCCAAATAGGACAAAGTTGGTTACTCAGCGTTAACGTGAACTCGCCAGCTGGTCGGCCGTCGGTAAGTGACTGCCGCGTTTCATCCTCCCGTTGTGTCCCGCACCATTGGCACTAATCGGCCTCCGTCTATTCGACACGTTGAATCGGCATCGAAGGTCGGACCTTGTTGATGAGAGAAAAACCATTGATTGGTTCTTGAGTTTAGCAAATCAATGCAAGAGAAGAGATCGGCTTGGGAATCCCCTTCTGCCTGTCGCTGTAGTAGTCATCTAGTGTGGTTTCTCGTTTTTCACCTCCACCACCTCTCTTCCACAACCAAAAAACCAAGAGCAGACAAAGGCAGTGTCATTTGCAACTTATCACAGTCTCTGTTAGAAGCTGCTATGGCCAGAGTAGCAGCTTCCAGGGACAGCGCCACCATCGGTGTGTTTGTGTGATAGCTGCATCGATTCTATACTGGAGACAAATTCTGTGCGTGTGTGTGTGTGTGAGAGAGAAACGTACTTGGCCAATAAATCTGTGCGTGAAACAGCAGATGTTTTGAATGAGGTGTTTTGTTTATAGCTTTTACTTTTGCTTTCTAGCTCTTCTTTCCCTTTCTGAACAGATACCGCCAACTGTGGAGTTATTTCTGTCACGCGGGCGCAGAATGCGTGTGGTTGATTTTCACGTTAACTTTTTTCTAATCACCAGAAATCTGGGTAATGCTAACTTTCTCTCTTGGTGCAAAGAAGACGGTGCACCTCAGGGTGTTGCACGATAACTTCAGTACTGTTTTCTATCTGGAGTTATGAGGTGATAGTTTATATTCTTGAGGTTAGTTATTACTTATCGGTACTTGTTAGCTCTGTATTGACAGATTCATAGTCCCCATATCTATTTTCAGGGTGGTTGACTGCAGACCCACTGCATCATCCCCTTTAATATTTTGACCGTTATAGTCTGTGTATGCACTGAATTCATATAACCTATATTTGAAAACAAAATTTGTGGTTCCTATAAAATACACAAGTTAATATGCATAACATTTAAAGCAGACATGTCCAGTGCAAGTAAATTAGTCATGGCCAAGAGTGTTTACTTTTGCAACCTAGAACAGCAAGTCTTTACATGAATTTAAAGTGCATCAGTCTTATAATGATTTGTCATTTACAGGTGCAAGTGTTAGTGTGCTGTAGTAAAGAGGGATCCACAATGTTGAACCCGACCAATGGCGACCCAGGCCACATTGTTGTTAATTATGTTGAAGAGTATTTGGACCTGGTGGAGTCACTACCTTTTGACCTACAGAGGAGTGTCTCTCTCATGAAGGAAATTGATGCCAAGTATCAAGGTAAAGAAGCTTAACAGTGTGAACAGTTTTGTGCAGGACAGATCTTTCAATGTTTTTAAACAATTCACACAAAAAACTAAAGATGTTACAAAATCGATAGTACCATCGTTAACACTATTTGATGCTTTAGCTGACAATGTCATTAACAGGATATGTTGAGACGTTTTCTTTAAAGGATTATGCAATAGGATAGTTATCATAGGGAAAATTCAGGTAGTGTTTATTTGGTATACTTGGTGCATATTATCTATAGTAGCTTTGTGTACTGTGGTCAGCACGTAAGCACAAACTTTATTTCAGACACGATGAATTGTACACTACGTTGTAAACATGCAGCTAGAATATCCTCTTACTTTTGAACCCACTGTTCTTTACCTCTCACGTGTTTGTGTCTCAGCAACTTTTATTACCAACTGCCAGAAATAATCAGTCACATCCTGTTTATAATACATGTGCTTTGGGAATGTTGAATTTCAGTATTCTTACTCCTGCCTGCTTTTTTTTTCCTGGCAGATGTTCTGAAAGAACTTGAAGATGCTTATGAACGGTATCGCCGGGAAACTGACTCACTTCAGAGGCGAAAGCTTCAGTTATCGATTCACAGGGCATTGATCCGCAGTCAAGAGCTGGGAGATGAAAAGATCCAGATTGTTGGCCAAATGGTAAGTAAAGACCATCCTGCAGCTGTTTTAGTGGAGCTGCTCATTGGCAGTTAAGTCTGAATGTGTGCAACTGTGAGGACAGAGCAGTGCTTTCTGCAACATTTGTGATCAGACTTAAAAACAACAAATTGCCTCTACCCATTGTTTGTTGGTCCTGGATTAGCTGATTCATCTGTGCTTTAGCCCCCCCCATTGTTGTTCAGAAACACATGGCTGCACTTAATGACATAGTTCCTCATTACAAAGTTCTAATATTTGTTAATACCCAGAGAGTGCATGGACCATAAATTCTTACTTTAGATGCTGTAAAAAGTTATGGCCATTCAGCGCCTTTGAATAGAAGTACAATGAAATTTGAAATGTTACTTTTGGAAAAACATGCATAAATAAATAAAATTATCTGGGCTCTGTGTTTCATCATGAGAAAACATAACCAGTGCAGCAATGTGTTTCACTCTTGTGATTTTGTATAACAGTGGAGGTCTATGGAACAGAAATTCCTTGTGTGTAACATACTTGGCCAAATAAAGGTGATTATCCTAATAAGATAATCTAGTTCTGACTCATTGTTGGTTGTAGTCTCTGTATGGGAAGTGTTTAAAATATGGCTTATATAGAAAATATGGAGTATCTTTTAAATTACTACCAGAGACAGTTTTGCACATTTGCAGGACTCCAGCAGTAAACACAAGAGACTCACTAGAAACATATTTAACTTTCCATATTTAACTTTCCGCTTTAGCACACACTCAGTTGGCAGTTTATTAAGTAGCTGAAACTAATGCTGTCTAATACAATAGAATTCAGCAGCAGCACAAAATACAGCCTCCAAAGATGTTTATATACTTGGAAAAAATACCTTTGAAGTGGAAAAACAAATAGCAACAACGAGAAGAAAGTTAGATTTCAGTAGTGCAACAACTGAATAAACTAGGATGTTTCAACGTGTTCAGTTTTGTTAAAGAAATTGTGGTTTCTGAATAAAAATAAAACATGTATACAAGGAATGCCAAACTGCAGCTCATTATATAGCCTAACTGAAATTTTACTTTTCTTGGTTTAAAAGAAGACAAACACAAGAATGTTCTTTGTTTCAGGTGGAGTTGGTTGAAAACCGAACACGACAAATAGACTGGCATTCTGAACTTCTCCTCTCCTCACAAGAAGTCCCTGAAAGTCACATTCCCATAGCAACATCCATGGCAACTAGTGCAGCATCTATGATGTCTCCATCAATAGCCACCACCACTCCAGGCAAACCTGGCCACCATGACAAGAAGCGAGATGAGGTTATCTCTAGCTCAGGTGGTGGAGACAAGACTGGAGGTAAACGCTCGAGGCGTCAGAAGAATGGAGAAAATCGGGAAACTTACGGGGCCCTGGATCACACTGAAGAAGGGGGATTATCCCGTGAAAAACGTGCCAAGACATCTTCTAAAAAGAAGAAACGGTCAAAAGCAAAGTCTGAAAGAGAAGTGTCGCCTCCAGATCTGCCCATTGATCCAGATGAGCCAACATACTGCCTGTGTGAGCAGGTGTCCTATGGCGAGATGATTGGCTGTGATAACGATGAATGCCCCATTGAATGGTTTCATTTCTCCTGTGTTGGGCTCCATCACAAGCCCAAGGGAAAGTGGTACTGCCCCAAGTGTAGGGGTGAGAATGAGAAGACCATGGACAAAGCCTTAGAGAGGGCCAAGAAGGAGAGGGCATACAACAGGTAGCTCACTGAGCAGCCAAATGGACACTACTGTGCAAAAAATGAATCGTTTCTTCTTCCCTTTACTGTTAAATCTGTTTTAAAAGTAGCAATGAAGTGACATCTTGTAGTTATTTTTGTAACTGCTGCATAGCTGACAAACCCTCTTATTTGGGGATATGTATAAAGGCTGGACAGTATAGTACAACCTGCATGTTTGTAAACAGCTCTCCTGCACTTACATCCCTTTTGTTTTCATCATGTGCTCACTTAAATAAAATATTTCTGAACAAAGTATTTTATCTTTAGTAACACACAGGGTGAAGTGCATAATCTGATAAAAGCACTGTTGTAACTCGGTACTCCTAGAGAGTCAACACTTTAATTTATTCTGTAGAGAGCAGTAAGTTCAGAGTACAGACACTTGACCATCATTTTGCATAATCATACCATAAAATGGTCTAGATCCATTGTGGGAATATTAATAGAAAAAAAAATGTAATATATATACAGTATTGTTCAAAATAATAGCAGTACAATGTGACTAACCAGAATAATCCAGGTTTTTAGTATATTTTTTATTGCTACATGGCAAACAAGTTACCAGTAGGTGCAGTAGATTCTCAGAAAGCAAACAAGACCCAGCATTCATGATATGCACGCTCTTAAGGCTGTGAAATTGGGCAATTAGTTGAAAGGGGTGTGTTAAAAAAAATAGCAGTGTCTGCCGTTGACTGTACAAACACAAAACTATGTTGTACAAACGTTTTTGTTTCTAGGATTTAGCAATCCTGTGAATCACTAAACTAATATTTAGTTGTATGACCACAGTTTGTTATAACTGCTTCACATCTGTGTGGCATGGAGTCAACCAACTTGTGGCACCTTTCAGCTGTTATTACACTCCATGATTCTTTAACAACATTCCACAATTCATTTACATTTCTTGGTTTTGCTTCAGAAACAGCATTTTTGATATCACCCCACAAGTTCTCGATTGGATTAAGGTCCGGGGATTGGGCTGGCCACTCCATAACATTAATTTTGTTGGTTTGGAACCAACACTTTGCTCGTTTACTAGTGTGTTTGGGGTCATTGTCTTGTTGAAACAACCATTTCAAGGGCATGTCCTCAAAAAAAAGGCATGTGCAGAAGAGGTTACAATTTGCCAAAGAACACATCAACTGGCCTAAAGAGAAATGGAGGAACATTTTGTGGACTGATGAGAGTAAAATTGTTCTTTTTGGGTCCAAGGGCCACAGACAGTTTGTGAGATGACCCCCAAACTCTGAATTCAAGCCACAGTACACAGTGAAGACAGTGAAGCATGGTGGTGCAAGCATCATGATATGGGCATGTTTCTCCTACTATGGTGTTGGGCCTATTTATCGCATACCAGGGATCATGGATCAGTTTGCATATGTCAAAATACTTGAAGAGGTCATGTTGCCTTATGCTGAAGAGGACATGCCCTTGAAATGGTTGTTTCAACAAGACAATGACCCCAAACACACTAGTAAACGAGCAAAGTGTTGGTTCCAAACCAACAAAATTAATGTTATGGAGTGGCCAGCCCAATCCCCGGACCTTAATCCAATCGAGAACTTGTGGGGTGATATCAAAAATGCTGTTTCTGAAGCAAAACCAAGAAATGTAAATGAATTGTGGAATGTTGTTAAAGAATCATGGAGTGGAATAACAGCTGAAAGGTGCCACAAGTTGGTTGACTCCATGCCACACAGATGTGAAGCAGTTATAACAAACTGTGGTCATACAACTAAATATTAGTTTAGTGATTCACAGGATTGCTAAATCCTAGAAACAAAAACGTTTGTACAACATAGTTTTGTGTTTGTACAGTCAACGGCAGACACTGCTATTTTTTTGAACACACCCCTTTCAACTAATTGCCCAATTTCACAGCCTTAAGAGCGTGCATATCATGAATGCTGGGTCTTGTTTGCTTTCTGAGAATCTACTGCACCTACTGGTAACTTGTTTGCCATGTAGCAATAAAAAATATACTAAAAACCTGGATTATTCTGGTTAGTCACATTGTACTGCTATTATTTTGAACAATACTGTACTTGACTTTCTATTGAAACCCCCAAAGTAAACACCCCTGAGGGCTTCACTTTTTTTTTGCTCTACCAGAGAACTTAAATTATACAACCTCCACGGTTCATTTTTGGCCTGTTGAATACTGAAGCTGTTGGATATGAAGTGAAATGCCCACAGATCTTTAATTTCAGAGTATTGTCATGTATGACTACCTTAGCTTTAACAGCAAGTCACCTTATCCCTATGTTGCTAAAGCATGGATTGAGCTCCATGTTGCATCACATTGGTTTATTGTTCGGTGAACAAATGACTCAATTTGTAAACAAAACCATGGCTTACCTCATCTCATGGCTGTGCCAGATTGATTTGTGGGGTCTTATTTGAAGAATCTCACGTCCTCTGAAACGCACAAGTTTCAACTATCACAGAAAGAAAACTGAATTTTAGGTCAAATATTCAGTGTAGGTACAATGAAAGAAACTTACCAAAGATTGATTAGCATTTTTTTTTTATTTACAAGTGCTGAAAAAAATGACATGGTGGACAACCAGTGCAAAATCTGTACATAATTCAGTTGCAGGTTCTTTATATACACACAAGCACTGAACAGGAACGTGAATACACTCTTTGACATGCATGTAACAAAGCTCACAACACAGCAAAGATGGTGTAAAGATGTTCAATATAGTTGTAGTCCATGATGCTCAGGCCGCTCATTCTCCTGAGGAAAGGCAGGGTGATCACAATGGAGCCCAGGCAAACTGTCATATAGAAAAACTTGAGAACAGATCAGGGGTACAATAGAAGAGGACCTGTGACTTAATGAATACACCTCCTAGGACTTAACATAATTTGTCATGGGGAGTTATCACAGCAATTTATATAACATACTAAAATTTTTTGGTAATTGCCCACAAGTCCATACTGACAAAACATCAAGGCAAGAGTCAGCACATTTCCCTTGATGGACTGGAAAAGGGGATGAAGAAGAAAAAAATACATCCCCCTTAGCGTGGGGGGGGTCCATGTGTGGAAATTGAAGGTAAAGTGCATAAAAGTTTAAAATCAAAAAGTCTGGAAGGGGGCCAAAATTAAGAAGTACTCCACTAAAACTTGCAGCACACAACATTGGAGAGAGCAGCTATCAGGACTGTCAGGTCAACTGTCTCTCCAGCTTTGTTCTACGATGGCAGACACACGCTTCTCGTACTCCCGTTTATTCTCCTGGTAGAGCTGAGCTGCCTGACTGTTGGCTGGACTGTTGGGGTTTGGTTCATCAAGCAGAGACTGGGGGAAAAATACAATACTGAAGGTGAGCATGTTGGAGTGGATTTTACCAACTTGCATCAATACAGTAATTTACATAGTCACATGCGGCTGTGTCTCAGGAGGTAGAGCGGGTCATTTCCTAACCGGAGGATTAGCGGTTCGATTCCCAGCTTGTCCAGTCAACATGTCGAGGTGTCCTTGAGCAAGACACTGAACCCCCAGTTGCTCCCGGTGATGTCACCGGTGTGTGAATGCGTGAGTGCTTGGGAGTGCGAATGGGTGAATGGCCGAATAGTGTGAAAGCGCTTTGAGTGCTGTAAAAACATAGAAAGGCGCTATACAAGTATAAGACCAAGACCATTTACATGCCTTCACAAATGCAGATGCCATTTGGTCCAACTATAACTTCATGTTCATTAAAGTAGTATCACCCGAATTACCAATTTTTCATCTGCTTATTAAAAAACAAAACTGAATGCAATTTCAAAAATCATGCTGCAAATGATTTTCTTACTGTAGTGCCATTATTACTGCTAGTGAATTAAACAGATTAACCATCAAATAAAAATAGAATACAGAAACTTTAGAAAGGAACATCCCTGCTCTGCTGAGAGACTGTTCAATGACTGTCACAGAAGCTTTTGATGCTGCTATTTTTTTGAAGCACATTTCTTTATGCAATTTTTAAAACACCATAACTTTTCCATGCAGACAATCAAAAAAAAGGGAGGTGAAAAAGGTGGACTGGACTGTATTTTATATAGCGCTTTCTCACAGTGTGTTGCACTGGCCAAAGCGCTTTACAGAAGATCATACACCATTCACCCATTCAAACACAACATTCACACACCGATGACGACAGGCTGCCATGCACCGGCGCTAGTCAAGCCACCGGGAGCAATTCGGGGTTCAGTGTCTTGCTCAGGGACACTTAGGCATGTGGGGAGACCGGGAGTTGAACCACCAACTTGCTGGTCAGGAGACGACTGCTCTACCTCATGAGCCACAACCACCCCCACAGGTGGGGCGGATCCATGGACAAAGAGGAAAGAACAAGGAGGGTCTTTCCTTGGAGCAATCACCAATGTTCATACACAGATTTCTATTAAACAAAATCAGGTTTGATTCTGGATACATAGTTAAAATGTCACAATTCCAGTATTTCAAAAGTAACTTTTTTAATACTCTTAACAATTGCTACATTTATATATTTGGTTTCGGGCTGCTGGTTTAACAAAACAACTGAAGGTGCAACATGGGCTTTATAAAACTGACTTCAAATATCATGGTTTATAGACCAAATTATTAATAGATTCATCGAGAAAATAATCAAATTAATCAGTGATTTAAATATTTGTTTCAATCCTGTATTCATAAACATTTACGTGAGCATTGTGTTTTCCTTTCACAGAACAAAATTTTATTTTTTAATACAATGAGAGATTTATGGTCTAAAAACACCAAACTCTGCTTTAGAGGGGACTTCAGGAGAAAACCTCTAAAGCTGTAATGGAGACGGTGAGCAGCACCAAGTTTCTGGGGGTGTGCATCTCTGAGGACCTCTCCTGGACCAACAACACCACATCACTGGCCAGAAGGATCAATCATGTGTCTACTTCTTCTGCAAACTGAGGAGAGCCAGTGTCCCACCCCCCCATCATGCGCTCTTTCTACCGGGGCACCACTGACAGCAACATCACTGGCTGCATCACTGTGTGGTACAGAGCCTGTACTGCCTCCTGCAGAAGGGCCCTGCAATGCATAGTGAAAACAGCCAGCAATATCATCGGTGTCCCTCTGCCTTCCCTCATGGACATTTTTAACACCAGCCTCACCCGCGGAGCCATCAGCATTGCTGAGGAGACCTCCCACCCCGCACAATCCCACTTCAGACTCCTGCCTTCAAGGACGAGGTATCGAAGTCTTCAGGCCCACTCCACCAGACTTACAAACAGCTTCATCCACCAGGCTGTGAGGATGCTGAACACTGTCCATTACCTTTCCCCTCTGCCCCTGGACCGTGACCCACCACAGAACATAAAAAGACTACCTCTGCTGTTTTGCACAAACCCAGTACATTCCACCTTCTTGTATTATTACATGCAAATTTGCTGCTGACTGTTTTTACCATTATACCTGCTGCCGCTGTCATTTGCACTACTGTCCATGTGCATCTCAATCTCACAACCACTTGACAATCTTCTTATTATTTGCGCTACTGTCGCAGATTGCACAGGGTTTGAGACATAGCCTATTAGGTTGTACTGTTTAGTTTTATCCTAATCACTTTGACTTAGTTTTCTTATTCTTTTAGTCTATTTTTACTCTACTTTTATTCCATTTTAGTTTCCTAAATGGTATGGCATTCAATACTACGCGAGAGAAAAACGGTATTTCGATTTTCTGTATGTCCTGCACATATAATGAATTGACAATAAAAATCTTTGATCTTGAAACTCATGGTAATAAAGAGCTTGGTGCTATGATTTGCTTTGTGTTTTAAATAATTGTAAATGGAATACCTTTTAGTTCACTTTTGGGGGAAGCAGCAACATAAGGCATAACATGTTTATACATTCCATGATTCTACTGTTGTTTCTTGATACTTGCCTGGATAGATGTGAGAATAGAGGATACATCATAGGTGGGACTCCAACGATTCTGAAGGATGTCCAAACATATACTGCCATCTGCATAGACTGTGGAACAAAAGAAAATTATATACCATCCCAAATACCACTAACACTATAATAGCGCCAGTAAATAAGATATTTTTACCATTTGGATGAAACATCTTTGACACAAATCGTACTGTGGGGGGCTTGTTGGGGTATTCTTCTGTGAATTCTACAATGAGTTTAAATGTACCTGGGACAAAGACAGAAAATATATATTTTATCAAACCGTTTGATTCAAGGTGAAAAATACTTCAAAACAGAAAACTGCATTGGCATTAAATGCACAACAGAAAACCAAGTGGGTTGTTATGCAACTGGTATCTAAGTAAACATATCCTAAATCAAGAGTCAAGATGAGGTCAAGTTGCTACATTATATGTTTCGCATGTACTATAGAGGCATTATGCCTTACTACACAGAATAAGTCATGACCACAGTGGGTCACTTACCATCCTCAAAAGGAGTTCCTTCAGGGCTGTGAGATCAAAAGGAAAAAAGGTATTTTGTCATTTATTTTGTACATCTCACATGATCTGTACTTAGGACAAAATGTTCCCAAGTACTTTATAGGTAATAGTTATATAATGTCTTACCCAAATATGACTGCATTCCACACCATGATGTTGTTTTCTGATGGGGCACCACTAACACCAGCAGGGGGATCCTCTTGTAGCCTTCATGACAAAAAAGAAAGGATATGGCTTACAGCAGAAGTTCTGTCAACCATACTCCACTTAACAGGAAACTAGACTTATTCTATATACCATCATCACATGCTCCTTTAGCCACAGCCAAAGTTCATATTTCAAATAAACATACTGCCACCTGCTAGCATGATTCGTGATAGGAACAGTAAACATCTGGCTAGACTAAGCCGACGCAAAAGCCACATTAAAACATAAGCTTGACTACCTTCCCAACTTGACTGTGCCCTTTACACATTTAAACAAGGTGAGTTGTATTGTTTTCACAAAAAGGCAAGCAAGCAAGTTTCATTTATATAGCATTTTTCTAAGCAAAACTGTTACAAAGTGCTGCACAAAACTATAAAAACAAAAGCCAAATTTAAAAAAGTAAAATAGTATAAGAATAAAAACACCGTCACAGAAGAAAAACAATAACAGCACCATCACAAAAATACTCAGCATACTTCAGCCTATACCACAATCAAAAGCCTGTGTTCTAACTTAAATTGGTACATCATTCCAAAGTTTAGGGGCAAAGGCTCTATAACCCCAATGCTTTAGTCAAGATCTGGGCACAGTCAACAAATGCTGATCTTCACAACTAAGAGACATCTAGCTAGTGTATACAGTAGGTACGGAAAGTATTCAGACCTCCTTAAATTTTTCACTCTGTTATATTGCAGCCATATGCTAAAATCATTTAAGTTCATTTTTTTCCTCATTAATGTACACACAGCACCCCATATTGACAGAAACACAATTTGACACACATTTTTGCAGATTTATTAAAAAAGAAAAACTGAAATATCACATGGTCATAAGTATTCAGACCCTTTGCTGTGACACTCATATATTTAACTTAGGTGCTGTCCATTTCTGCTGATCATCCCTGAGATGGTTCTACACCTTCATTTGAGTCCAGCTGTGTTTGATTATACTGATTGAAC
>NW_018127979.1:3416756-3417533 GCF_001952655.1 Monopterus albus | reverse complement strand
GCTCAAAAGGGTGCTTCTACTAAATACTGAGCAAAGGGTCTGAATACTTATGACCATGTGATATTTCAGTTTTTCTTTTTTAATAAATCTGCAAAAGTGTCAAATTCTGTGTTTTTCTGTCAATATGGGGTGCTGTGTGTACATTAATGAGGAAAAAAATGAACTTAAATGATTTTAGCATATGGCTGCAATATAACAGAGTGAAAAATTTAAGGGGGTCTGAATACTTTCCGTACCCACTGTAGATGTGTAATAGCTCAGATATATACAAAGAGAACAGGCCAGGGCCAAGAATGGAACCTTGCAGGACTTTGCAAGTAAAAAGGGTAACCGAAGAGGAAACGTCATCAATATAAACACAGATACTTGTATTAGACAAATAGGACTTGAACCATTTCAAAACAGTACCACAGATACCAACATGGTGCTCGATTCTACATAACAGAATATTAGGGGTGCTCCGATTGATCGGTCGCCGATCATAATCGGCCGATAATTGCTTTGGGAAGTTTGATCAGCTGACTCTATAATGGCCAATATAGAAAAGCCGATCAGATGACGCAAAACTCGCGAGACATGTTTTTTGCGCACTGCTAAAATGGCTTCTCCAGTTTGGCAATTCTACGTGGTGTGTGAAAAAGACCCAATATTAGCAATCTGCAACCTGTGTAACAAGCAAATTCCACGAGGCGGGAAGCACCCAAAGCATTTTAACACCACGAACCTCATCAGACATTTAAAGGTTAGTCACGTAAAGGAACATGAGCAGTTTTCAAA
>NW_018127979.1:3399221-3416684 GCF_001952655.1 Monopterus albus | reverse complement strand
GACAGCAACCCTACTGCAAGGACAGTAAGAAGCATAAAGAAATATCAAACAAAATAATGGAATTCATATGCCTAGGTCATCAGCCAGTTAGGGTTTTTTGGCAGAACAAAAAAAGCCGCTTTCCTGCTCTCGCACAAGCAGCACAAACCTACCTCTCTGCCCCATGCACAAGTGTTGATAGTGAGCGACTTTTTAGAACAGCAGGAAATATCGTGGATGAGAAGCGCAACAAGCTGTCAGCCAAAAATGCGGAGATGCTTATATTTATAAAGAAAAATCTGCCCTTGATGCAAGAAGCCAGCTACTAATCTACATTCTCTACATCACTGTTGCTCTCTCTACCTCTCTACATGCCCACAAAATCTGACTGAGCTTCTGAGAAAAAACTAACTACTTCAGAATTTATTATTGATTCATGAGGCAGAAGCCATCATGATAGTGCAGCTGTGGTTCTGTTAGTTAACTGCCTTTCTTCTTGACATCCCAAGAGATGTGAACTTGCAATGGCTTGTTAGTCCTGCCCTGAGAATTGAGTTAAAGTTGTAGTTGATAAAAACAGATACATATATGGAGATGCAAGTTTTTTGTTGTTTGCATTTTTTTAACAATTCTGACTATAGCCTTTTTTGTTGCAGTTTTTAGTCTAAAGTTAAAGTACTCTAAAGCTAAAATCAAAGACTCTTTGTTCTGTTATTTTATTTATTTTTATATAATCAACAGGAAAGTTGTATTTGTCAAGCTCCAAGCTGTCCCCAGTTGCTAACCAAGGCAAGCACAGGCTGCTATGTTTTAAGTTGAAGTGTTGCACATGTTTCTCGCCAATAAATTCAGTTGTCAATTCATGATATTATTCCTCTTCTTGTAATTTCAATATTTAATTTACATTGTTGTTAAATATAGTTTAATAAATAATGATACATGATAAGGCTCCAAGTAGACCCTGTAATCGGTGATCGGTATCGGACAATACAGCTTCTAGTGATCGGTGATCGGCCCCAAAAATCCTGATCGGAGCACCCCTACAGAATATCATGATTTGTAGTATCAAAGGAGGCTGAAAGATCTAAGAGGACCAAGATCACATCATCTCCCTCACTCACTGTTAGCAAGATATCATTGGAGACTCTCAACCATGCCAACTTTGTACTATTATAAAACCTAAAACCTGTTTAAAATTTTTCAAAGGTACAATTCCCATCTAAATGCAAATCAGTATGCCTTCTGCACTGAACAAATATATACAGAACAAAAGAAACTCAGCCACTGTCTCTGTTAATATTCGGTACCATAGCTTACAATTATCTGTAATGTAATACATGTAACGTTTTATCATTTAAGATATACAGTATATTTTTGTTATGAGTTAGCAACCAAAGTTTGCTATAGAAAACATGACATTGTGCCAGCCTAAACTTCTGGCTGACTTTAAATTAAGGGAGAACACTTGGTAGTAAAGTAATGATCCATTCATGGATCATTACCAAACCCAGCTGACATTGGGCGAGAGGCGGGGTACACCCTGGACAGGTCACCAGCCTATCACAAGGCTGACAATCAAGTAATTAAAAAACATAAAATACAAGTTCCAAAGTTTAACGGTCTTGTTTTTATGATTAACATACCCAAACAATCAACATCTCACTAGTATTAATGAGAAATTTAGCTTCAAAGCATTACACAGTTTGTTGTACCACACTTCTCATTACAGTAAGATCACTATTGTTAAAGCTCAACCCTTAAATGCCAATATCTTACGCCCTTTCCAACAATGGCTTATGACATTTAATTCGGATACTGTCAGCTTGCACAGCCATTGCCCAAACCCGTGTTGCACAAAATAATTATAGATTAAATGTTTTTAAAAACATACTGCGAATATCTTACTGAGAAGCACGTGAATTCATTTCCCAACCCTATAATGGTGTAAACCATAGGTTTCATACAAGTTCCACTCCCAATACTTGGAAAGCCCTGTACAAATTCCTGCAGGTCAGTCTTGTCATAACCTAAGAGACAAAGAGTTAACACTCTGTGCAAACAAGGAACTTGAAACCTCTTCCATTTGTAACACGAAAACATGGTCTAGCGACCATTAAATAACCAGGCTCGTTCGAATTAAAGTATGGAGAAATGTATTTGCTCATAAAATTAAGCTGCACTACGAGCCCATAAGGAGATGTTGTCCACGGACACTGTGTTCGTTTACTAGAACAAAAGTTGGTGGCCAGCTCCAGAACATAAGTCGTGGCTTCCGCTATGACTATGATGTTCTACCTTCACCCACGTCTGAGATTTGAGGCTAACATTTTGTCATATTAAATCTTATTTCAGAGTAAATCTGCTCTTAACTACTCACCTTACACCTGGTAAACTGACTGATTAACTTATGGAAGGGGTGTAGGGATTTTACAGAAGTAATGCTAGTTAGCGACGTACACTAGCGTTAACGATAATGATAAAGAAACAGCAGGTTTAAATAAATTCACGCATTAATGCTAGATACACTTCACTGGATGTGTTTTGACTAACGGCAATATATCCAAACGGTGGCAAGTCACGGACACTTACACGCTAACGTTAACTATTCTGAAGTGTGCTAGCATCCGTAAGCTAACTCGTCGACAAATTGCTAACATGTATTAGCAAGCACCATTAGCTTTTAGCTAATTACGGGCGAAGCACATCAACTGATTAACGGCAGCGTTATTTAACATTATATCACCAAATGTTTTCAGCCTCGTAAAACGCGAACTGGGGTTTACGGTAAGACCCTAGTTTCCTGTGGGAATTGACGAATTAATGTTTATGACATGCGGTTTATCTGTGCCAAGCTAACGCTAGGCTAATGATAGCTGTTTTTGACAAATCATAGCTAATTTACGTTGTCGGCATCGGCATAATTTATCATTAACTCACCGTTTAAAATCTCTCATAAGTCTCCTTCTGGCTGGGGTTGACATGGTGTAACTTATGAAACACGTACTAACAACACAGGTTTGTTAGAAATCGCGTATTTTATCAAAATGTCAGGGTGTAATATTATTTAATAGCTTTTTGACACCGTAACAAAGTGAACCCGTTCACAACAATTCGACTATTTCCGTGGTTCTCTCGATAATCCTTAATCTTTGATTAACCCATCTTTTTTTTTTTTTTGGACCATACCATGAAGAGAGGGGAAGACAACTGCGAATGCCAAGCTATACAAAAATTTCAGGTATGATAGTATCACTCCAAATGTACAGCTCAGCTATTACAACATATTTTATGAAGTAGACTTTGTTATACGCCGTCAAGATACATGCATCTACGTTGTTTTATTTAACAGTATTTGTATTATCTCACCCATGCAAGTTGATGTCGTTGTCTGTCACGAGGCGTGTTCCCAGTGACGTCATGCTTATGCAGCGCTGCAATGAGATGGCTGCTATCAGAGTACAGTGCTGTGTCACTACAGGTGAAGCTGTAATAGGGTAGCTACAGGTGTTCCTACAAATGTATTCTGCATAAAACGGACTAGCGCACACTTTGATTAACGCATTTGCATACTGAGCCGCAGCCTATATAAAACAATTTTCGCTCTTGACTACAAAAGTTGACCCCAATAAATAAAACAGAGTAAGCTTAAAATTTGATGTTTGGGAGTACCTTAAAGTCCACGATTGTCTATGCAGCCAACGAAGTCGATACTGATAAATTAATAGTGGCATGCAAAGCATCACTTGCAGGACAGATTTATTCCACAGATTATCTGTACACGTGAAGCAGTCAAAGAATTAATAAATAAAATGAATGATCAAACATTGACTGGTGCAAAACATGTTTTACTTATTGAGCAAAATGAATTGTATTTGCATTGGTTTCATTAACATCAAAGGGGGATCATCCCATTTCTAGTAAAGACATATAAAATTTGTGTTGGTAGTGACTCAGTACAGATGCTTGCTTGAATGTATATCAGAACCAGGCCATTTTCAACTTACCAAAATTTAATAATATGCAAAATAAACAAATAAAAATCCACTTTTACGTCAGCTTTATCATTACAAATTTCAGATCCATTCACAATAGGCCTGCCCTCTACAACAAATAATTTCAGTGAATAACAGGACCACTCTGTGGGTTTAAGGTAAATTAATGCTTGCTTATTGTTACATGAGATTTAGGCAAAAAGGACAGTCTGTCAACTAGATAGTTTGTACTTTAGGATCCATGGTAAAGAAGCATGGTGTTGAAGAGGGCATGATCATACAACTGCTCTGCTGCCACAGACTTCTGGTGCTCCAGCTGGCTGCCTGCAGTGCTGTAGATGTGATGGCTGCAGAAGGTGTCTGCTGCTGGCTCACCCACAAATGGAAGTTGTGGTTGATTGTGACAACTTGAGGACAAATCCTCACCATGTCTCTCACCTGCCACTGGAAAGGATACAAGTAGTCAAAATGCATATAAATATATCTGTTACCATATTTCTTCTGTTACAAATATAATAAGCAAAAAAAAAAAGATGACAAGATTTTGTTTTGCACAACTACTGAAAAGGTGCTTGCTATGAGCAGCTAGCTGTAAGCCATATGTCATTCTGTGACTGTAATTCAGCACACTCAAAAAGCATGTTCTGTATTTTGGATCACACTAAAAAAAATGATCAGTGAGTTGCAAAGTATGCTCCAGTCTTATGCAGCTCAACAATGAACGACCTTGTGTTAAGTAGGTCACATCCTGATTGGCGGTTGCTTTGGCCTGCATTTATGTTGTAAGACACAGTGACCTAGTTCTGTTTCCACAGTGGTACTTAAGATTTTCTTGATTTAGTGCAGTAACTTAGGTCTTCTAGACATGTTTGCATGCCATAGTCCAAATGCTAACATAATGAGCAGAGGTGTCTGAACTTTGCCGTCAATAATGCACAATTAAATGGGCCAAACAATGGGAAAGCATTCATATGGAAGCTCAGTATACAAGTTAAATGATGTTTACACATTATTGGGTGTCAGGCCATTCCCTCATAAATCTTCAGAGGACCACAATAAGCAACACTATTTTCCAGACCTAACCTGCCCTTAACACAAAGCATCCCTGAACCCTATCCTCACCCAAGCAAAGAGCAGACATGTGGCTTGACACACAGCAACTGCATTGTATTTGCTCAGGTTAAGCAGTGGCTGGCCCAACTGGCTTGTAGTGGCAGTCACCTCTACTCAACTCATCAGCCACGAGCACTGTTCTACCAAGACTGTCTAACAAAAAAGACTTAACAATTCCTATGAATCTATAACTATATTATCTTCAACACAAGTACTGTGTGGGTGTAGGAGTGAAGGCAAGTCTACAAGGTCATCAGGTGGGCACCCTCTCACTAACTGGTGTTTTGTTGAGAGAAAGTGTGATACAGCGTCCCAGAACCTTTGCCTCCACCCACACACCCAAGACAAGCTTTCTTCAGGCTGTTACCCAAGTCACTAGCAAACATGTCAACCGCTGTTCTAGGCAACAAACATTTCAGATAGCTCACCAGATAACTAGGCAGACTTCTGCTTCCTTTTGTATTACATCAGAAACCATCATGACAGTATTAATTCCAACAAACCAGTCAAACTACTACTATACCCTCATGTTAGTTTACTCATGCTAACAGTAGGACGTTGACTTCAAGCCCGTTGCCTGTATCACTTTTACTAAGCCTGCTATGCTAGTTTACTTCATCTTAATAGGCATAATCCTCACACATTGCCATTTATAAATCACTTACCTATTTTAAACCCTTTCTTCTGCTCCAGAGCCACTCACTGGACCTTAGTGCACTATCAGGTATGTTTCTAATTACCTGTCTTAGGCTCCAACCTTTTATACCCAATTCACCTAGCAGAGACACAGCTAACTTGGCTACAAATCCCCTACAACCAACCTCCACAGGACAGATTTTAAATTTTTCAGGCACGCCCCTCTGCCTCCATGGCTAATTCTGTGTATTTCAGTTTCTTCCTCTCATAAGCTGTATCTACTTCCTACTTAAGTGAAATTATTTTCATGTTTATAATCATTCCTTTAAAATATGTCAAAACTATTTCACTTTTCACATTTTTGCAGGCCAGCAAAAATACCATAAGAACAGGACTTAAGAGATGCATGATAATACACCAAGAAAACAAAGACAACCACAATACATTTATAAAATTTGTCAACATTTAATGATTTCACAAAATCAAGTACAGAGCTAAATTTGCTCAGTACTGAATGCTCTGAATTGAATCACTATACACTCAAACCTTCTAGCATGTAAAATAAGACACACCACCTCTAACATGAAACATTACTACAAAATACTGAAATATTCCCTTACCAGTATCTAAAAAAGTTAAAAATAATGCACATTAACTGTTCAAACTATTCAATACAGCTCAAGAAATAAGGCTTTTTGCAAAGTGTAGAAATCCATGCAAACATTCTTGAGCAGTACAAGTTACTCCTAACCACTGAATGGAAAAAGGCCAATTTCAAAATCAGACATGGTATTATTATATAACATACAAATGTGCAAGCCCTGCTAGTTACTTAAAAACCTTTGCTAAAACGCACACAATAAACTTTAACTATACTTGGGTATCAACAAAGCACGCAGCCAAAATGAACACAACCAAATTCCAAGCCCGTGGACTACTACTGTCTTAGTACACGACATCTACACACTGCAAAAAGGCTGCACAGTGAAATAGTTTATACTTTTTAAGCTACATTCATGTTGGGATATGCTTTGGCCTAAGGTAATTCTTGAATATAAAAATGCAAATGTATGGCAGGAGTTAATATTAAGAGACATTTCCTCAGTGTATATTAAAGAGTGCTTAGACACATCAACATTTACATGAAAGTATTAATCAAACTTTATTTAAATTCAGGAACACGATTTAATTTATTAAACTCAACTGGGGGAAATGTATTCCTCAAAAAAGACAAATATTATATTTGACATGTATACCAACAGTCATTTCTCTTAATAGAACTGTAAAGTGAAACTTTTTCTAATCTGTTCTATGGGAATATAACAACTTTAGCCATTTCAACATAAAGTAAATGTGCCAAATCTGTTAAGAAATGCTGCTGAAATGGTTCCAGCACAAGGTCAGCGACTATAATAATGCTATCCTTTTTCCTATAGTAATATGCAACAATGCATAATATGAGAAGCAACAATAAAGACTGCATCATTTCACTGACTTTATGTTTTAAAAGGTTTTGCCAATAATCTTTTTTTCTCAGTAAAATCTATTTGTCACCATTTGTTCTGGTGACACGACCGTATTGTGGGAATGCAAACAATCTTAATATAGTACTAACTGAAATGTTACAAAACGTTAACCTAAAAAATAAAGATTACACAATTATTGGTTTAACTGGACGGATATAAATATAAATTATATCAAAAGAAACCTTAATACGTTTGCCATCCAAATATAATTATGTACATGGAAACATAGAAAAGACACCACACACGCTCCTATACACCTTTCAAATGTAGCTTACAACCAAATCTTTAAAAAGTGTATTTCATAATGGAATATGCCCCCCCCCCCAAAAAAAAACACATTGCCAAGCAATACCAAAAGGATACACTGCACTAACAGGAATATTAGAGTGTGTCTTTACACACATACACACACAGGCCCTCTACAGATAGGCATAAGAGTTGGTGCAGCGACAAGGAGTCTGCATTGATGCCACAGTGATGACCTCCATCTCTTTAGTTGCAGGGTCTGACCTTTCCTGTCCCCCCTGGTTCTCACACTGATCCATAGGCCCTGGCCCTTGAGGTGGTGCAAACCCATTCAGCCCAAATGTAAAGGGTCCTGGCCCACCTGAGGTTACAGTAGCTGCTAACTCCATATTTATGCTCTCCATCTGGGCCTCTCCAGCACCACCCAGTGGCCCATTCCTATTCAGCAATTCTGGTGGCATGCCCAGGCCTGGGAAGAAGGTGCATACAAAAATAAGGCTATGAATGAAATTTAAAATAAATGTTTACACTTGTTTCTATATACGCAAATAAAAGTCTTTTCAATCCAAAACTTTTTTCCCTCTTCATTTATTTTGGGTAATGATGGTATTCATGACAGTGGTAAGCACTACAGTGGCTTTCAGCTGTGAATGTAAACTAAAGGGTCAATATTCTTAAAATAAAATACAACTTAGAATTTATGTTCAGTAATTCTGATGATGAGGTCATCAAGAAATCTGCAGACCGTTGTGGTGAAGGAGGAGCTGGGCTACAAAGACAAAACCCAAAAGTAACTAAACAGATTTCATTAGCTTAGTGACCTACCAAAAGATCTGGCCTTCTTTACTGGGTTTGCTTCCATGCCCTCGAATGACCTCTTTCTGCTGGGCATGCCATTCAAGAAGCTGCGTCCCTGGATGATGGGGTGGCCCCCGTTCTGGCTCAAGCCATTCATAAAAGCCCCATTATGAGACAGAGCCATGTTTTGTTGGAAGTTCTGGGCATTGGACAGAATCTCAGCGCACTCCTGGAATCCCTGGGCATGGGCCAGGTCAGCAGCAGTCAGCCCACTGGCATTCCTCATGCTACACAACGAGGAAGAGAGAGTGTTAGAAACGCTCACTGTGTGTTTGATGTACACAAATAAAAACTAACAAAACACGCCCAGGCTCACATACACAGGCACACACATACACACTTAATAAGCAAATATTCATACACACACACACACACACACACACACACACACACACACACACACAGACAGACAGACAGACACACAGAGGTACAGAAATAGCCTGTGCTGCTCTACCCTCTCAGGCCCTCTTCATCATCTTCATGAGATGACTACTGATCCCTTTTGGATCATTTGCATCTTCCATAGAACTCTTATCTTGAAAGAGTTTCCAAATCATTAAGGAAAAATGTCTGCTGCAAAAGGACATGATTAAGACACCTGTTTATTTTATTTTAATGAGTACCCAAGACAATCTGACAAACTGGAGAGGATGATGTTTGTATCAAACGATGAATCCAAAGGAGAACATTTCTGTAGGTGATGTAAAGAGCTGGACAAACATCAAGGAGGCCAAATCTCTATTGCATAAGAAAGCCTGAAGTTTACCTGTGCGTATTGATGTATGGTGTATATAAATGTGTTAGTTGCATGTAAGGTGGAAGGGCTATAATGGAAAAGAATTTATAATTTCTGAAAAATGTGATGAAACAGAGCCTGGCGAGGAAAAAATGTGAAACTCTTCCCAAATTAGGACAAGATTAAGTAGTTCTTGATCCAAAGGACGGCAGGATGCAAGGTGTTGTATCCTCAGAGGAAACATCACAGATTCGGTGGTTAGTATGGAGAACGTGATGAGAACACGCTGAAACCTTCAAGCATCAGAAATCCAGATGTCTTCTCTTGGGAAGGTGAAGCTACCGAACCATGTCTTCTTTTTGTTTCAAGAAAGATCAACAAGAAATGAAAAATAAGAGAAACACCTATAGGAAGTGGAGCTTGTGCAACTATTCAAAACTCAAACCAGAGTTTCTTCAATGTGTACATTTGTGTTAATCATATCCAGTTGCAGCAGGAACGAGGCTATTTTGAGTGCAATAATGAATGAGCAAACAGTGGAGTGTTACAGCTTTTCAATTTTCAGACTTGTACTATATTGCAAGGAAGCAATTTCACTGGACAATAAAACACAGCAAAGACCCATCTTACCAGTGCAACTAAATAATACTATATAAGGGTAATCTATTTCATCTCAATGCTGTTGCTGCGGTTGCTTGGAAAACAAAATGCCAGATACAAAACCATCAATTTTCTCCTGCTGCTGTGAAATGTAAGTGTAGGAACATATGTCAGAGGCAAACAGATGCCCGTTAACTTGATAATGGGATGTTCCCTCCATTGGCCAGCTGCTAAACAATACTACACTTGTTCTTTGTCTAAATGTACTACTGCAAAATGGGTTGTCAGCAAACAGCAATGTCTTTGTCACGAACTGGGATTCCTGGTCCCAATACAAGCTTGTAATTACCATTACAACATAAAGAAAAAAAAAAGAAAACCCCTCTCTCAGTAGGCTATAAACATAAAAACCCACAAGAGAATAAGTTATGCCCATGAATAAAATAACACTACCCACTGAATTCTATAATGCTCATTATATTTTACTGTATTTAACTATTTACTGTTAAAGTTAAAACTAAGTGACATTGACTTCCACGCAATGAGACAACATTTTAGGAACACATTTACTGTTTGGTCATTCATTCTGTTAGGAAACGGTTCTTGCTCTGCATTTTCATCTAAACAGTTGTGAAAAAAGACATTTCAAGAACTACTGCACATGAAACATGAACACTTTATAAAAAAATTGAAGATTTAAAAAACAAATATCACACAATAACTTGTTGCACATCCCGTCCCCTTGAAAATTAACGCTTCCAAAAGATTATTTCAAGAGACAACTTTAATATTGAAAACCATTTTGTGATCAGGTAGATGGACTGGTCTCACTCTAAGGAATAGAAATCCTACTATTTAAATGCCATGCTGTTTAATTTAGAATTTAAAATGAAAATTTTCAATCCCTTTGAAAAGAAATAGCTCCCTGAGCAAAGCAATATGGACCAGAGAACAACAAATGAAAACAATACAGTACATGAAACAATTCTTACAGAGTTTAGTTTAATCCTTTTAAGCAATAATCAGATACTGTCAGCTACATTTGTTGTCATTTTGCTTCAATTTAAATGCCGCACAAAGGATCTGCTATCCAGAGGAAGTCCAGTGGTTAATCGTGTAGCCTCTGGAGTCATGTGTATAACAACCTCAGATCAAATCCCGCCACAGCCTTTCCGCCTCCCCAGTTTGTGTTTAATCTGGGATTTTTAAATAAATTTGATACTAAAGGTGACTATAAAGTCCACCCTTCATTTTTGGAAGCAAAAGATCTTCTGTTTATTGACAAGTCTGCAGCCGGAGAAACTCAAAGATTATTACTCAACTCGTGTTGGTTTTAAAGTGCATTAACAACAGCAGATGCTACAGAGTATTTTTGTGGTTTGGATACACAGAAGGTAAGGCCACAAGTGTCCACAAGAGTCTGAACCACTTAATGGAATTTCAATTATCTTGCATGAATCTGAAGTAAAAAAAATTGTGAAAAACAAAGTTTTAGATAATCTTGCAGTTGCATATTTTTCCTCATTTCTTTAGTAAATCTCCCGTCTCTCCATTATCTATTTCATTCTGTAGTTTAACATCCAATTTTAGTTACTTTTCCTCCTTCCACAATTAATTTGTTCTTTGACCTCCTTTTAACTTGATCAGTAGGCAACTCCTATATAACTGACAGGCTAATATAGTAACTAAATCTCTGTTATTCCTTTAGTGAGACCTGACATCCACAGTATGCACTGATCCCAGTAAATGGATAATTATGTACACTAATTAACCCAGGTTCAATATCAAAATGTAAAAAGGAAGCGTTAATTCTTTGTAAATGCCTGGTATGCTTTGCTTTTCCGTCCTAAGCACACAATATGTATGTATCTTCTCTAACTACTGTCTAACCTTCCAGAGGCAGCCTATTATCATGCTACAATGTTGACATGGGACTCACGTGATTAAACCTGTCCATATAAAGGGATCCTAAGGTTAGTTCACAAAAACAAATCATAAAATAAAAACAAAAGACTAGATACAGGAATAATCATGGATAATAAGCAAAGCATGCAGGTCTAAAACTTTAGTTTTTATTTATAAAAACCTAGCATTAAAACCAATCACCGCAAGAAATACCTCAACAGTTTGCCAGTGTGTAGATAGGAAGCGATAGTGAGAACACTCAATGCCACAACAGTGCGGCTATCCCAGGGAACGGGGCAGACTCAGCAGTGTCTATTCTCCCCCTTTCTAGGATTACTTGAAAAAACCAAGTCATTTCCAATTCAATGGCTGCAAAACATTAAGACGTACGGTTCTGTTTCTGTTAACAGTATAGAAAACTTTTTTTTGTAACTTATTGCCACTTTCATAAAGGAAAAGGTGACAAAAATTAGATGTCAAAACAGACTATGATACTGTATAGTGTTAATACTGTGACATACAAAATAAAACATTTCTGTGTATAAAGTAAAATATTTAGTACAGTGAAATGACAGTGAATAATCATTGCAACAGGATGAGTGTTAGCATTAAACAGTGAATAGTTCAGCACATGTTTCTAGGTAAACCTAACATCTCCCTCAGATGCTCTAAGCCTCTGCACTGCTTTCATCACTGGCAGCCTCTAAACACTGTCCTACCTGCTGCTAGCTTGCTACTGAACACTGAGGCTCATGACAAATAGAAGAAAAAGCTTTTTAATAACAAATCTTGTTTTAAATGATATTACTTATTCTTTTTTTGTTTTTTGTTTTTTTTGGTAATAGCTTAAATGTTTAATATCCAAGTTTGTTTAAATACTTTAAACTTTTTACTTGACTCCAGGAGAGCCCTGCACAAGAAATCCTATATGCCTAGACCGTCTGTTTATGCATTAATGGCAAATAAGAATCTTGCATCCACCATGGATGTGGTGTTTTTATGTTTTGCGTAGAAAAAATATCCTTTCAGGTTATAACAGATTTGGGGTGGTTTCACATTAGGGACCTAGGCCTGGAACCGAGTACACTTGACCCAAAGTCTGGTTCATTTAGATCAGTGTGAACACAAGCCTGAGTCCGGTACGCTTGACGTAAAAATACAGGACAACTGGATACTACACATAAACACTGAGATTTATGGAAGTATTTGTCAGTATTTACATGTGCGTGGAACAGAAACAAAGGATGCACACTGCCACCTACTGTGCCTGACTGTCAATATGCAAGTGTGCTGGAGCATGGAACAATGGGGGGAGAGGGGAGGAATCGTGCTTGGGCACAGTACCAAACAATCGTGCCCAATGTGAAAACGCCCTAAGTTTAATTTAGGCACAAGAGCCACAACAATTTTAATGTGAGAATTGGATCTCATTATATAGAGAGATGACAAGACATAGGCAAATAAGACATGTTTTTCATTAAAGATGGATAATAGCACAAGACTGTTCCAGCCTTAAAACAATTCAGATGTGATGCTGCCATCACAGTGGAAAGCTGTGTTCACTTGCTAATGGGATAAAGATATGAATCACATGAGGATGATGTCTCCTCCTTCCGTCATTCAACCACATTTACCCCTTTGTCCAGAACCATGGCTCTCCGTTTACAAGAAAGAAATTGTGTACGTGACTGTAGATGGTTGGAACAAAGGAAACAGGGAAATGCAATGCATGACTGATTGCCAACCATCCACTGGTACATTAAGAAAACACCAAGTTCCAGTTGACCTCATACAATTGTGCAAAGGCAACATTCATGAAAACACCTATAAGCCACTGGGGATGGAAGATTTTTATATTTGTATACTATGAAATCAACCCAAATATTAGGCCCCTGATCTCAGCAAGCCCACAGTCATCCATCAGGTGCTGCTGGGCCACAATTTATCATCTGTGACCTGTTGGTTTGCGCTGTATCCAGAGCCACAGTCGGCCTTTATAAGCTGCTGCTCGGCCAACTGAGTGTGTTGAATCGTCAGCAGAGGCAGATAGTGAGAGAGTTCTCTGAAACTGCTGTTCAACCTAATGAATCAGAGATGAATCCATTTAGTGCAGTTTCTCTTCACTGGTAAACTCTGCCTCTTCTGTTTTCTTCTCCCATAAGCACAAGGCTAACAATGCCAGTGCAAAGAAAAGCAGAAAAAGTCCCAGCTGCAAAGTGATCTGAAATATATTTCAAGCATACAGTGAGACCATTTATACTGTAAATGCCGCCTGTGACTATGCATTTTTTACTTCCCACTTGAGATGTGTTTAAGAGCAACAAAAGATGTGGGATGATGCAAATTGTAGATCAGAAAGGGCCCTTTCCCCAAGAAGGCTCGCAAAAAAAAGCCAACAAGTCAGAGGTGGCCAAAGAGGAATCCGCAAAAAAAATAATGGCGAGGATTCAAATAATACTGACACAAAGTTTAACATCCGTATCATTAATGTGATGCGGGGAATCCTCTTTGTATGAAGCAATAATTACAGCAACGCCACTGTTAATGGTTGGAGGTTTGGTACTTATTTAATATTTGGGGCAAGTTTGAATAAAAAACAAATGATATAGTTTTTTCAGTGAGGTGACTTTCACTGTTGACAGGAGCTTAAGAAATGCGGCTAAGATAAAGAGAAAGAAACAAACACACGGACAGGCAGTCAAATGTAAGATCTTGAGGGACAGACTGAAAGCAAGTGGCTATCCAGTTGAATGTTCAAGGTACCTTGAAAGAGAAAACTCAAAGCTTGATCCCTGTTTAAACCTCAAACCAAGGAAAAACACATCCCGGGACGACGAAGTAAGAAAAATAATACAAATGTGCAACTTTCATGTAACTAAACTGGATTTTTTTTCTTTAAAGCACGACATAACCTTTTCGTGAGATTTTGTAATATGAAAGACTATAAATGTGAAAGATGGATAATATGCCCAAAATGTGAAACACAGTCAAATGATTTATTATGTATAGAGTTGATTTGTCAGGATTTTAGGCAATTTAAAATAGGATTGAAATGGCTAAAGTTAAAACAAAATTATATCTGAAACTATGATTAGCTATGTAAATACAGCAATTTGGTAAACGTTATTACATGTTCTTTGTTGGTACAAAAACATGGATGCAAAATAATCCACAGAAATTTAATACAATTCTATTCCTTGCTATTTATTTGATGCTTCAAAGCCTAAGGAGCCACATCTTGTAGGTCGTGGCAATAAAGTATTAATGCTCCAAATAAAATGATAGAGTGGGTATTTTCTTTAACATATTAATTCAGTACAATATTTTTTTCTGTTCAATTTGGTGTTGAATGTGTACATTTGTAGACTTCTTTCATTTTAAGTTGAGATGCAATAGAACTGGGATTACTTGGCTTTCAGGGTTTTTAAGCTTGAAGGAATCATTTTATCTAAATCCTTTATTTACTGCATTTTATTAAAAAGGCTACATAAGTTTAGAAAAAAGTTGTTAGTTGCAGCTATTTGACAGAAACCTTGTTATTTTGTCATGAGCCTCATTCCCACCTGTGTGCCTTGGTTTCCCTCCCAGTTGTGCCACAGTAAAAAATAAATAAATAACTTGATAAACTAAACTAGATAATATCTGTAATCTGCAGAGGAAAAAAAATCACATATTTTCATCATAAATATTACACATCAACTGATAACCAAATGCACATTTCATGATATCAACAAGAAATTAAGCATTTATTAAAAGTGTTGGTTCTATTTTGCTTAAACAGCCAAAGCAACCAGGGGTTTCACATGCGTATCAAAACTATGGTTCAACTAAGAGGAAAAAAAATAAATCAGGCTGGGCTCGCTGATTTGTAAAAATCAGTATGTCACAGCTGTCAGCCACATTTTTTTACATTTCCTTCATTCTTAGCTAGTGTCTTTTTCCCGTCTGGGGGTATGCAGTCAATGGAACCAGGAAGAAGAGATTTTACATTCGTGTTTCAACAACATTTAAAAAATGTGCATTAGTAGCCTTTACATTCTTTATTGAAACCAAAGGCCCAAAGCCAACAGTACTAGTGTCAGATTTTGTTTAATAGTGTCAAATGCAGCACACACAATCCCCCCCCATTCTAACATGTAACTAACATCTAGATCTCACAGCCATTATTTCACTATGGTAATTCTGATGAATTTTTTCCTGTGACAGCCTTTAGCGAGCTCAAATTTAACAGACCAAAGTCTCTGATGACAACATAAAAACACAATAAACTGCCCAACTGGAAACCTGCTGGCTGCTTTGGGGTTTTATACTTTTATTGTATCAGAAAGCATAAAGCTTATTGCAAAGAAATGAAACTGCAAAAAACCTTAATATTTTAGCTGAGAAGAACCATTTGCTCAATCTAACTTGCAAAATAAAGCTGGCAAATCTATTATTAATGCATCAGTGTTTCTGTATTTAAACACCTGCTTAAAGGCCTACACACCTGTTACTGTCTAAACCAATCGCGCAATGATTCATTTAACTATGACCGCAAACAAGTAAGAAGCAGCACAACAACTAAAGTTTAATTTACTTGTTGGCTGCAGGTACATTTAGTGCCTATTTCATTGAACTGACTGGCTCATGTGACCTTTGGGAAACAATAACTATCTATTATGCATGCAGGGTAAATATGTAATTGTTTCACCTCTCTGCATGATCTAAATTTAGGAAACAGGACAGATGGGTTGTATGTCTTATGCCTTTGTTTATGTCTCAGTTGTGCCAACAGTAACAAGACATAATCGTACTAAAGCACAAAAGCAGCTGCCAACTGAAAAGGTGTGGCTGAACATTACAAATGAGGTAGACTATTATTATCCTTATCCTATTTATCCACTCCCTAAATTCATAACATAACATTAATATTTATTTTTACCCCAATTATTGCATTGCATAGGTCAAATTTCACCTTTCTTTAAAAGGATCAATAATAAAAATTAAAAAAAAAAAAAACAGTCTCTTGAAAACTAGGAAATCTGCTCTTACACCTCTTGTGTCATCTCCTAAAAATGTCAACATATGCAACCAGGCTGTATAATCATTGGTTTAATGCAGTTTCATTCTATGCAACAGAAATATGATCTTTTCCTTCTGGGGGTAAAATGAACTTCAGATAAAGAGGCAATGTGCATTTTGTCATCCAGTAAAGCTGGGTATGTAAGACACTAAACAAAAATGTCAACAAAGAAAACCACACTCTAGATTTAACAAAGATCATGCAATATGGCCTAGTGGGCTAAAAACAGTTTATCAACCTTTACATTAAGTTGTCCTCCTGAATGTAGAACTGGGAAGGCTTTGCAAAACTGTTAGCTTAGATCAAAGGTACGTTGGCAAGTTAATTATATACTTTTATTAATATTTACCTTTTTTTAATCTTAGCAAAAACAAAGTATCGACTTCAAGTGAATGAAAAACAGTTAGGAATCATTCTCTACAGATTCAATGTCTTAGTGGACATTACATACAGAGGACAACTTAATGCGAATTGTTGTAAAGATAAACAACAATTTCAAGGATTAACAAAGTGTCACATTTTCAAGGGAGCACCACCAATTCTTTAAATATTTAACAAAACATCTCATGAGCAAATTGTTTTCAGCTGGAGAGGTTAAACACCTTTATTTAAAAAAAAAAAAGAGCTCTTTATGAATGATAGCACACTTTTATTTTCCTGACATTTTATCATTCTTCTTGTTCTTATCTTATACACCGTTGACTACTTTATTCCAATTTATTTTTGTTTTATTTAAATTATTTTTGTATTGACCTCACCGCATTATTATTATTATTATTATTATTATTATTATTATTATTATATAACATG
>NW_018127979.1:3394706-3399199 GCF_001952655.1 Monopterus albus | reverse complement strand
TTTGCAATTTTACCATCAGAATGAACACACAGTAGAAAACAATGGTGGTGTTTTATTATATGGATCTATAAAAGAGTAATTCTACACTCAGTTCGACCATCTGTAGAAATATACCGTATGTATGCTTAAGTTTTCACGTTATCACCAGCATTCTCTGCACCAATATATAAAGTGTATACTGTATATTGTACTGTAAATTTATGGTTAAGTTACCATTTACTAGAGCAGCTTCCTTCTGAGTGGGTATGTACAAAACATAGCATCAAAAATGCAATATTCAAAATTACTTGAAATTTTCACAAATTGATATTTGATAAATCTTGTTCATTGTTAGTCAAATATGCTAATTTGCAGATTCTCCAACTATCTTATCTGCAATATTGCGTAATCTGCTTATAAACTTCTTCACTGCTCTGATTTGTGTTTTGGTGGTGATCCCTTGTAAAGGTGTAACTGAGATGTTGGACAGTAGAGAGAAAAAAGAAATGAGGACACAAGACTGATCCCACGACTTACTCAGCTTTCGCTCCCTGAGTCAAGAGAGCGTTGACACATTCCAGACTGCCCGCACGAGCAGCCTTGTGGATGGGCGTCTCACCCACATAGTCCTGAGCGATGACAAAAGACTGCAGTTACACACACCAAAAAGCATGACTGTACTGTACACAAGAACAGCAGTAAGAGCCCAACACTTCTGTTTCAGATACTAAATATATACACAAATACATTTCTTATCAGCTACACATTTTCAAGGAACAATAACAGGGTGTAACTCTGCAGGGCTGAACCTGTGCCTCCACCCACATACATTTACAGTTACACATTAGTAATAGTGCAGAAGCTGGGGGAAGAAGGTTGTCTCTAACAACAATGCTATGTGGGCTGTGCTCAGACACTATACTCTTCTACTGAACAACAACATCCAGGTCAAACTATTACTCATCCGAGAGTGGAGGTCACAAATCCTAGAAGTGTTTCAAAAGATGCTGAGTAAATTCAAAACCAGTTATTAGTAATGCATTTCAAGACAGCACCTGATGTCATCCTGACCTACAAATCTGATTTCCTCAGTAGTGCAGCGGAGGATTAAACCTTGGCCCGGAGCCTGAGTCTGTGCATGAGCATATATGAAGAGAAAAGGTATTGAAAAGTAGTGGTAGCAAAACACAGTCTCAGAGCAAATCCGCCATCATAAAAATGTGACGGACACACTTCTTCTGAATAAAGGCTGAGCGAAGGAGTATGAACCAATATTACACTGCAAAGATTGTGACCCCAAGTTAGAATGATCGCCCTTCATGGGATCAGTCTAAGCCCAGCCTCTCACAACAGTCTGCTATTTTTACCCACACATGATACATGTGTCTGTACACATCTAAATTTTGTTACAGTGAAAGTGATCTGTTGTTAACTGCTTAAACATGTATTGTACAGTCCCTTTATAATGTGTCAGGATACTTTATGAAAGAAGACATTTACAAGTCTCTCCAAGAAATGTCAAGAAAAATTCCTGTGAAGGTATTTGACTTGTTGGGTAATTTTCAAAGCAGCAAACAGAACTTTTTAATTCTCTGGTGTACAGTGTACAGGCATATGTTGAGTGTGCATCTGAGCTTTTACCTGTCTGTTAATGTCTGCACCAGCTTGGAGTAGCCATAACAAGCACTCAGGGTGGCCCCCAAATGCAGCAATGTGAGTGGGCGTCTGTGCAAACCTGGAGGTCATCGCGTTCACTCCACAGCCCACCTGAACCAAACTCATCACACACTCCAGCTGTGAAGAGACAAGGACAATGCACAGAGAATCAGACGTGCAGTGATTCACTTACTGCACATGCCTGAATTTGTCAGTTTGGTATTAATAAAGTCTTATCTTTGGCACTGGGCAGCTACAGGCACGTTTAGTAAAGTACATGGCTAGAGGCAAAATTCCAACACTTAAAAACTGTCTTCCCATTTCCGTGCAAACTGAAGGCCTCAGCTTTCCAAGGTGTAGCTACTGTGAAACAAATCTTAGTATGTGCAGGTTTAGGAACGGTTAATAAACAGTTCGTTAGAAATGAGTCACTAACGTTGAAACCTGACTTGGAAGTTCCTTTAAAATATATAGCTTTAGAAAAA
This sequence comes from Monopterus albus, assembly GCF_001952655.1. Taxonomy (NCBI): domain Eukaryota; kingdom Metazoa; phylum Chordata; class Actinopteri; order Synbranchiformes; family Synbranchidae; genus Monopterus; species Monopterus albus. The sequence goes on along the minus strand of NW_018127979.1, from coordinate 3,397,079 downwards.
AATGACTAGAAAAGTGAATTACAGATTAATCACCAACCATTAATAGCTACCGTTTGTAGTTAGATATACCTGTTTCCACATATATGTAAGGTTATGTTTACGTTAACGAATGAGCGCAAGCTAAGCTAAGCTAGCTGGCTAATATTTACGTTTCTGGTAATACTGCAGGTCTCCTTCAACCACTGAGTTACTGTTAAAGTTAACATTTTCCCGCTCACCATTTGGCCTTTGCTCGCTAACCTTGCTTATGTAAACAAAATGTGCCTAAAATGTCATACATACTAGTGAGTTTTAATTAAAAAAAAGAAAACTAAAGAGCTGCGCTGATTTAACCTTAATGGCCCATTGTCTGCCTTCGGTTAATGAGTGCTTCGTAGTCCTATCCGCTAACGTTAGCAGTTAAGGCAAACACAAGGAAATGGCCGAAACGAGGCTAATGTCGGAGGGCGCTAACGACACTCATTCTGGACACCGTATCACTAGCATGTTCATTAAGACAATCCCGGTCCGTCCAACACGTAGTGAGATACCTGTCCAAAATGAGCGGCCCAATGTATGGGCGTCCAGCCGTAGAAGGTGTCCTCCACCGTGAGGCCAGCCGGGTTTGAGGTGCTTTGAAGGAGGGAGCACAAGGCACCGACATCTCCATCCCTGCATGCCCGATGGAGAGGGAAACGGCTGTTTAAGACCTCCTCACTCGAAAATCCAGACTCCACTCCCACCGACATTATTGCAAATCGGCGCAAATAAATCAATAACAGCAAACTTATTGTGGACAGACAACAAAATAAACAGCTAATGTGTGCGTCCGGACGTCGTAGGGAGCCTGACTCTCAAGACACACGCCACCCTGGTTAGTGTATCTTTCTGCCTGACAACAATACGCAGACAGTGCAACGAAACATAAGAAATGCCGAGTGAGCCGCAAACTCCGGACTGGATTTCATCTTCCGAGTCTAGCGTTTCTGACTGGAGGTTAGCAGGGCTATTACCGCCACCTTTTGGTTCGGTCGTAATGACCTTATTTTTACCAGTGGCCACTCCCGGTACTGCAACGAATAATTCCCTGGGGCTCAAAAAGCCAGTAAGCAGTTCTTCATAGACCATATGGCCCAGGCGAGCAAATTTCAGTGAGGAGAGTGGATGCCATCTTGTCATCCACTATCCGGCTCTTATAATACGTCCATGCCTTTAGTCTTGAAGCAAAATATTTATGGTGTATGGCCACTAGGGGGCAGGAAAACTCGTTTTTGTCTGCAACATTAGCCTGTCTATGGTCTGCACAGAGGTAGGCTCATTTATTAAGTTTATTAGGCTAGGTACACCTTGTTAAAACAAATGTAGTCTAATCCAAAGGTCCTGCAATAAATGGTACCTTCTTGAAGGTGGTAATGTTCAGCTTTTTTTGTTTTTGTTTAAGACAAGTGATTCCACTGTACGGTCATTTTGGAGATTGTTGAACTGTATTACTTGGTACAAGAGAGACGTTTTTGTCATTCAATCTATGCTCACTAATATAATAACAGTATAGTCGGTATAACACAACATAGTTCATTGAATTCTACAAACTGTAGAGGTCTTCACCTGATACATGCACACAAAAGTAGCAGAGATGCCATTATGGAAGTACTAAGAAATGTCTTCATACACCAAGGATGTGACTGAACATGTGAGGGAGCCATAATTATTGTACTGGTCCTTCTGACACTAGTATTGACACTCAAAGCAAGGCTTTGTATCAGTATTATTAATACTTTAGGTATCGACCCTACCATCACCACCTTTTTTGGTTGTTTATTTGTTTACAATATTTTGAGCAAAATAGAAAAACATGTTTATTCACATTTTTATCATACAGCATTTGCTCCCTTATCTAAGTTTAGATTTTTTTAGGCTACTATTGCTGTTTTGCTTTATTAAACACTGTTCCTACCGGGAAAATCAGAAAGCTATAGAAAGTTAGGACTTTAGAAATTAAATTATCATCTCATAATTTTGACTTTATATGTTTTTATAATTATGGGATCATATTTTATTGTTTCCATTAAGTAAATATAACTTTTAAATTAGTGTCATGTGGAGCCCATAATCTGTTTACAGTCTTCCTCCTACAGTCAGACTCAGTTATGGTGACAAAGTACACAATATTTATCATTGCTTACAGTTTCATGGAGGAAATATAACAAAGTTAAAACGTCAGTGACATTTTGATTGATTGATTGATTTTATTCTTTCAAGCATGTAAAGACAGTCGATATGTCAACACACATAATTTCACACATATCCACAAATGCTAATCCATTATCAATTTGCTTATACCTAGTACATGCTTGAACGGAGTAGGAAGAAGTCAGACTTATCCAGTCCTACCCC
>NW_018127979.1:3378594-3392678 GCF_001952655.1 Monopterus albus | reverse complement strand
AAAATATGGGTTAATGGTTTGCATATCCCCTCAATTACCCATTTAACAGTTGTCATAGTGATACCATCACTATCACTAGATGTTTTGTTACCACATTTATTCACTATCTCTATAATTTCCTTTTCAACTATGGGCTTCAAAAACATAGAACTCATGTTCCTTTCGATTGTATTATTATTTATAGTGACGGATGTATCATCTGTACAAATGCTTCTTGCTAAACTAGGACCAACATTCACAAATTTTAAAATGTTTAAAGCTATTTATGTCATGTTTCTGTTTGACCACAAGATGGGAGTACAGAACAAGAACTGGACAAACAAAAGTTACCAGGGTCTTTTTCTCTTATTTGTAATATTATCAGTATGGTTACTAATTGTTGTATGGCAAACTATTTTGGATCTATATTTTTGTGGTGAAGTATTATTTCCGCACAATGAATGCAGATCTCGACCACCATATAGGCCACCATTACTAAATGACAGGACAACGTGCCTCCTGAGCCATAACAAAACAAATATTGTTCATAATCAATTAATATCACAGTTTAGATTGTTTCCGGTCAGCCCAAGAGCAGGCTCACAACAGGTACAGTAAATTCTGTATCCAATTGTGTTTTTCAGAACCCAATTTAAAGCTCTCAGTTGGGTGAATCTATCACTGAAATTACTTCTATAATGTTGTAGTGTAACATGAACAATTATTAGGAGGGGTTGGCTCAGGTAGCCAAAAGGATAGTTTTCACAAGCAAATATATTATTTGGTCTTGATTTTTGGCAGCTTGAGCCAAATACTAGAAGACTTTTCTAATTTCTGAGTGCAAAAATGCATGTAAAATTCACAGAGTTATCTGAAATATATGTTTTATTTTAGATTATTTAGTCTGCTTGAGCACTGTGCAACACTCTTTAGAAAAGGGGAAGGTGGCATGTTAGGTCACCATAATAAAAATAATGAACAGCTGTTTATAAATGACCATAACAGACACTTAAGATGAATTACTGGAACCTTTATGGGTGAATCACATTCAGTTTTGTTGAACGTCACCTCATTCTAAAGAGCTAGCTTTCTGTCTCTTCATGCATCACTCCAATGAGAATATATTGACCTGCTGACAGTTACTGTGTCTTGATCTCTGTTGTTGACCTTGACTATCTACAACGGAATGTCCGCTGATAGCATATCAGCTTTGCTCAATATTCCACTCGACTACTGTCTGTTTGCTCAGGTCAGATATACTGACCTGAAACTCAGTCATCACGCTCACGTCAGTCCATTTGTTCATGTATTTACATTGATACTGATCATCTTGCTGTGGTGGAGGACACACTGTGATGGATTCAGTTAATGAGTGTGCCAATTTTACTATTCATGAAGTACATCATATCCCATCTGTCATGCATATAGAAGGGTTCTTCCAAGTCTTCCCTTTATATGTATCTTCACGAGAGTTGCTGGAGTACAAAGAATTGTTACTGATGTGTGACAGGGGCAGACTATGACATAAAATCAGCCCTGTAATTTGACCCAGGGCACAGTCTAATATAACCGTCCTGTCAACCAGAGTGTACTCTGGTCCAGATTATCAGTATGCCTTTGAAGTCTGATAATGCGTCTCTGAGTCATCTCAGAGGGATGACACAAAAGTGTGAGGTGTCACGCTGGTAAACAGAAGGGGCATTGGTGGGTTTTAGATGTCTGACCTACATGGAAGTGAGTGAGATCATTTAGCTGAACTGTCTCTCTTTGTCAGTCTTTGGGTGCACAAACTTGCATTCATAGAGCATAAATGTAATCTCTCCTACAAGCTTTGAGGTAGTCCTGGACAGGCCCATGCCAAACATTTATTTCAGTTTTATCCAACCAATAATTGTGCTGCTAGTGTTCATCCGGCTTCTTATGTGGCAAAGTTTAATCTTGCAGTTTTGTGACATTTTCTGAGCAGTGGTTTTCTTATTGAACGCTGTCTGTAGAAACTGACTTTATGCAGTGTCCTTTACACTGCCTGATCAGCCAGTGAAACCCCAGTTTCTACAGAAACTCCTCAAGCTGCACTATTCCTGCCCCGTCAGAAGCACTACCTGTCTGCTTTTCAGTGCAAACTAACAAAATAACAAACTGTGCATATCATCCTAGAATAGGGTTTATTGCTGGGCAGCAGATAACTAATCATTTTTGTCAATTTTTATTTTTTATTTTAAGAATTATTTGTAGAATATATTTTCCCAGATTAAAACCGTAAATTAAAAGCCAGTGATAAAGAACTAATTTAACTGTCTCTGTATGTGGATGATGTCTTGTTTTTATTTCAGTTGTGTATAATTCTGTATTTGATATTGATAAACTAAAAAGAACACCAAAGGAATTGGAGCATGGTAGAAAAAGTGTGGCGAATGATGAGCAAACTACCTGCATGTTTTCTGGCCATGTCATTGTTGTGTCATGTTGTAATGCGATCTGTGAACCGATCAAATGTTTTTATGGTTCCCACAGTCAAATAATACTACAATAATAATATAAATATCACTTACAATATACCTTGTTTGTGTGCAACAGCTATATCGCCAAAATTAAAACTATTTTTCTTGTCAGCACATAAAAATGTGACTAAATTATACATTTATTTATGTATTTATTTTAACATTTATTTAACTATGAAGTCCCATTGAGATTTCAAACCTGTTTTACAAGGGAGACCTGGCCAAAATGGCAGGATTTGCAATCACAATCAAGCACATAATAACATTGCAATCACATAAAAATAAAAATAGATAGTGTTGTTAAGTATTTAAGAATATTTAAGTGTGTTTATGTGTCTGTCTTGTGCTGTGAGAAAGTCCCGTCTTGCTCATTTCCTCTATAATAGTTGTCAGCATGCAGCAGAGCAAAGTGATACGCACTGCAACAACCCCTTGTATTTCCTAAATAGTTCCCTCTTCCTGCCATTCATAGGTCAAAGGTTTCAGTCCTTCCCCTGAGACTACAACTTCCTGCAGCATTGTACATGTCAGCGTTACACTTACACACAAGACCAAATAAACTCACAAGTTAAACCCGTCAGTGTTTAATGAGTGAAATGAGAGGTTACGTTTGAACTATTTCCTTTTTTTTTTTTGTGAAGTGTGCCTTGTCCACACATTATGCTGTCAGATGTGGTCTCAACCATGTCAACAACCACTATGTGTGTTATTTGTACTTGGAAGGGCTTGCTGGGCTGCTTCCTTTTAGTGTGAGCATTCAGACAGTCAGACCAGTGTTAAAAAGTCCAGTGCTCTGTAGCCTTTTGCAGCAAATCGTTTTCAAGCAGGTCTAATGAATATTTTGTATTTTGTCACAACTAACAGTAAACTGTTAGTTTCCTGACACATTAGTAAGCCACATATGTAAACTTCAGCATAACAATGTGAATTTAAAATTTTGCTGTGTAAAATCTCTGAGGCCAGCGGTGATGTAATGCAGATGATCACCTGGACTGGTACAAAGGTAAATATTCACTCGATAGATTTCTCATGGTAGAGTGTGATAGTGTGTCAGTGTACTGTAAATACAGTGTGAATCAGAACAAATATCTTGGAATGGGGACTGATAACCAGAAGCCAATATTATAAAATGTATTTCTGTAACACCATTCTATATCATTATAGATCAGAAGTCACAAAGAGCTTCACAACAAGAGACAAAAGCATAACATAAAATAAAGAGACGTGACAATGATGCTCAGATTACCTAATATGTTGCAGGTAGTCTTTGGACATACATTTTTATGCATTACACATTCAATTTGAAAACAAATAGTGGATACAAACTAAATACTATATATACTATGTGTTAAAAGGTCTATATCTCTCACACAGTTCTTTCTATATTGATATAAACCTACTCAAATAAATTTTAGACTGTAGTGTATTATCCAGCAGTGGAGCAATATAGGATCCTCCTCCATCACTCTGTGGGCTTGATGTGTGTTTCCTCCCATTTCTTTTCCTTGCTGTCTTATCTCAGAGCTGCACGTGCCTGAGCTGAATCGACTGCACACTTCTCCTTCTCTCTGGCAGCTTTAACCTCCCCTCCACAGGGTCCCTCACACAGAGATGTATTGTATTGCACTGAGGTGTATATACTGCCATTTGTGGTTTTGTGTGATTCACTCGGCCCCTGCACACATCTGCCATCATGCTGTAGCGTTTTATTTTGTCTAATGTTTTTGTCTGTGAATTGTTTTGTGTTTTTCTACCGCATTGTTAATTTCTCTGCATGACCTGAGTCTTTGTCTACAATAGGCTGTAGAGTACCTGAGACTGCAGCACATGTTCATTAAATTAGAACACATCAGCCACTGCACCTGTCTCCATCTGTCCTAAAAATACAAGACTATGGAGATATGGCTCCAGGAGGAGGTCACAGTCACTTGCTCTCTCACTGACGTGCCCTCCAGGGAGAAGTAAGGCTATCATCAGGCCCAGCTGTGATGCAGTGTTTCTGAACACATGGCGGAAGGAGGGGGGGTGGGCGGGCACAGCTTTGGAGGTGGCATCAGTCTCTTCTGACGGCAGCACAGCGCCAGTTCTTACATAGAGATTAAGCTTTGCTTTTTTTTTCTTTCTTTGTCTCTCTGAAGTCATATTGACGTGTTGTCTTTCAGTTTTAATTTAATGAGCTTGAATGCCAAAAAAGATCAGTGACAATATTCCCAGAGCAGTAATATACTTGCATATTACTGTTCTCTCTTTGTGTAAATACTGCATGTGGGTTTTCTCTCTAATGTAACACCAGTTGTGTAGCTAAAATTTCTAAAATTGCAATATAAAAATCTCTCTACTCTCTTTTGTTTTATTTTAACATAATTGTTTAATCTCTGGCAACATACTCATGATGATACTCATGATTATAGCACATTAAAAACAGGATTACTTTTAGTTTGCTAGCATAAACAACATTGTCTACACCTACACAAGGAACCATTTTGTGTTTAGCAGCCATGGACATTATAGACGTCATCACAGCACATTAAAAGCTGGTTTAACCGGTTTGAGTTTGTTTTGTGTTTCTTGTATAGGGGCCATGTTTCTGAATATTAAAAGCCTTTTTATTGTATATTCAGATTTAGTTCGGAAAACAGTTTGGTTTTGTTAGCTATCCAAATGTACTTGCTTGTGCTGATACTAGAAGAAAATCTGATAAACTTCCCTATGGTTTAATGTGGAGTTTTTAATGGTTAAACTGACTCAAATGACACAAGTGATGAATGGCCAGAATGCAGAGAGCATCAGCAAACTGAAATGACAACAGACATCTGTGTATATTAAACAGTTTATCAGATGGGTCCAGTTAATAAATAGGGGAAATGTTAAACAGAGTACACACAGTCACGAGAAAGAAACACAGCACTATTTCCTCAGCTTGTTGTTTGTTTTAACTCTCTAACAATGAGCGCTGGTAACAGTGCTAGTTTTGCTTCCTTAAAAACTTCATTTAATGAGTTCAGTGAATTCTTAACAGTCAGTTCATTCAATTTATCAGTTTAGTGGTCTAAAAATAAAAAAATTTAAAAACCCTAAACATTCTAAGTTGAATTAACATGAAACAAACAAAACGTGTCATGTGTCATGTGTCATGTTTCTGATGTACAGTATTGTTGAGTGAACTTGTAGTTTTAAATTCTGATAAACTATAAATTTATGTCTGCTGTGCTGCCAATCCTTCATTAAGTGAAGTGCATAATTAATAATGATTAACTGTGAGTTATGGTCTGATTACTGAAATTTCAAACAAAATTCATGGTCCAAATAGACGCTTTTTAACTTCACTAGCTTGGAAGTAGCTTGTTAGTACATCATTGACATTGGCTAAGTAAATAGAACAATGGTGGATATCACCATCTGTGTATATGATGCTCAAAATGTTTCAGTTTTCAGTGAAACTATCATAAATATATAAACTCGAATATATATTTATTACTGAGGTCATAGTTAACTACAGTATATTCAGAGGCGTCTCTATATTTTTATCCTACCCAGTTACGTACATGAGAAGGTCAGAATATTAGGTGTGCCTAATAAAGCATTTTTCTTTATTAGCCTGGTCCTGCTCCAGCACATTCTGTTTTATTCTCCTTTTGTTTTTCTTCTAAAGTTTCCATAGCATGGTACAGTGGGAAATTAACATCTCAAACAAGTGATGTCATTCCACATGTTCCCTAATTAAAGCATTAAATGCTATTTACTGAATGAGTCTCTAGCCAAGTCTCACACCCTCACGCACACTTACGTTTGCTGGTAGACACATGCATGCAGCTGAATTCTTTCCTAAACATGACATGACACCTGTTATAATCACTTAGCCATGTGCATTACATACCAAGGATTATAGCATATGTCATGTCATGGATTATGGACACTTTATGTATATATGTACATGAAGCATTCACTGTCACCTCCTGTGGAAATACCATAGGCAACCACTGTAATCTCATTTGTGCATCTATGTGTTGTGTGTGCACTGTGGAGCATATCAGCATGTCCACAAAAGCAAACACATAGGACCTTGCAGTGTTTTTCTTTCCCAGTCCTGCAGCCTGTCTGGCTGACTCTCACAGAACTGCCGGGTGGTGGAGGGGGAGAATGAGCCACAGCTGCTGTCTGACGTAAATGCAGCAACTGCACAGTTTGTGTGGTCACAGCCTTTCTGACAGCACTAACCAGTTAATGGGTTACCTTACATTGTCATCCTCACCCCCTCCTGCTCACTTCTGCAATGTGGCTAAACCTTGTGATGGATGACAGTTAGGTCTGAGCAGATGCTGAGCGCCCAGTGATGATCTGAATTGGAAACAGTAACAGGATGTCACCTGTAATGATGACAGTTAAGGCTACTTAGGGCACATCGGCTTGAGGTTTATGTGCAAAAGACTCCACTAATGAAACTCAGTTTACTGCTCATGAGGAGCAGGTGTATAAAATATTCTGCTGGTTTAAAGGAGTTTTCTAAGTCTCAAAAAATTTTACATTTACAGTTCAGGTATTCATGGATCCCAAACAATGTAACCAGATCATGATCTCTTTTTTCTTCTTCTTTTTTGGATTGCTTATTCTCACAGTATCATCAGATGAAGTCTGACTCACACTGGGGACTAAAGGACAGGATACACAAGTCTCTGCTACTCTGATTTTGACTGTTCTTTTGTAGGTTTATCTCTTAAATCAATGGGAGTTCAACAATAAAACTGTTCCGCTTTCACATCAGTAATGGAATCATTTGCATAGATTTACTTATGGGATGATAAGAATAAGTATTACATTTTGGCTTGTAATCACAAGGCTGGAACAGATTTCACTGTTGGTTCAGTCCCCTCGACACTGCTGCATGCTATAAAGAAAGGCAGGTTTCCTGCACATTAATGGAAGTACTCAGTACCACTGCATTTCTATTCTTTATATTATAGCTATATAGGTAATCCTAACAACAATGATAGGGACAAATTAATGGATTCAATAATAAGTCAACAAACTCTTCCTTTAAACATCCTGATGATGCAAACGTGTCATGATTTCTCCTCAGAAAACAAATCAGGCATTTCCATTGATCAACCAGATAAAACTGTAATGAGCCATTTCAGGGTTACACAATTTTTGCCTTCTGTTTATGCACATGCCCTGAGCATATGTGTGCCTGTGTCTGTTTAGCTCAAGATGCTGCACATTTGCACAGTTGTCGCACTTCTCCGCTTCTTGACGTGCATACACAAAGACACGCCCCAGACAGTGATTAGCACACTCTGATCTTGATGACAGGCTCACTTTGAGTAAGGGGATTGTAAATGCACCCAGAGCCTTTGACGCAGGCTGCTGACATCACTGGCCATACCTCCTTTTGACCAAGCAGTCATCACTCACTGCTATAGATGAGGAGGGGGAGGAAGGTGAGATGGGAGGTGGGAGACAAATGGAGGGAAACAGTGAGTGCTGTCTATAAAAGGAGAGGCTTGATGTGAAGCAAGGGAGATTAAATGAACTATACTGTAGAAGAAAAACATTTAGAAACTGACCTAAGTAAAAATGGCCAACAAGAGTTTTAGACCGAGGACGAAATTCATACTGTGGCTAATTTGAGAAATACCTGGTGGTATGTGACATGAACTCACCTATACTGTCAGTCCTGCGGGAAAATAATCCCACCACCATCTTCTTCATATCTCCAGAGCAACATTAAGGCTGGGAAATGTCACCATGCACCTGATGTTAATTATACACACAGAGCATCACCCTAAGGTAATGATATTTGACTCATAGTGTGGGAGGCTTGGATATCATGAAAAACGTTCCTAGAGAGCTGCATACAAATGCTACACTTGAAGGTGGTGCCTAAAAGAAAATACAGGCAAAATCTGATGATATAAATAAGCCATTGTAATAATGGCTTTGTGCTAAAGAGCACTAAAGAGAAAACTGTGCTGCTTTGGTGATTTGCAGCTATAATCTCTGCTGCTAAAAATGATTGAAGGTCTGGCTGGAGCTTTAGTCTTTAATCTGCAGCACACTGTGGCAGGTGACTCCTCTGGCTGCTTCACCCTTTAGATATTTATTTTCTTTCCCTGAGTGGCTGACATTTACTGGCTGCAGAGAAGGTAGTGGAAAGAGATAATGTGAGGAAGAAAGAAGGGGTGCAGGAGGGTGAAAGGCGATGGAAACAAGGGTGGTCTTTGTGCTGCAGTTAATCTCAGGTTAATCATTAAAGTGTGCAGTGGGTGGTCTGGTGTTCAATGAAGAGAGCAGATCATGTTGGCCAAGGAACAAAGGAGCAGCAGTGCCAAACTATCAGTTGTCTGATTTTTATGTCACTACAGCCCTAGCAACAAAATCAAACACAATGCTAAACACTGTGGCTCAAAGACAGGACCGCTCTAATACTTGCTGTCTGTTGGTGATGCACCTGACGACATGGCAGACAGCTAAACCTTTGAATGTGCAAATCAGACAAAATAGATGAATGAGTTACATTGTGGGGATTCTGAGATATTTTGTCCCCTAGAGGAAGATGCACTAGTTGCCACAATGTGACTGTTAAAACACATTTGCTCTCCTACATAACATTAACACACATCCACACAATCAAACACAAAATCAACTTCACACGCATGCTGGTATTTTTACTACACTGTTCTTCCCACTGTTTTGCACAGTGTGTGAAGTTTAATAGCCTAAATGTGCTGAATCTGGCTGAGCACAACACAGAAAAATTTGATTTAATACCACTGTATTGGAGACTGAGTGATCCCACAGTCTTGCAGCTCCACAGGAAGCTGGAACTCATCTTCAGGATTTATTGTGTTGGCACATCAGAATCACTGATATACAGTCGAAGAGACACAAACAATATGTTCTTAATTTACTGTGGTTGTGCGTGTTTGTACACTGATGATAAAAGCCTTGCACACAGTCCAAGATCATGAATACATCAGTGTCTCTGTCTTACTCATGCAAAACAATTACACAAAAAATGGCAGATTACCTAAATTGCTAGTGTATATGATACAAACGGTATAAAGAAAATTTTAATGTAACTGCCTGTGAAAAATAAGATATTGTTCATTTATTTACATCTCAGTTAATTAGATAGAAAGTAAGAAGAACTGCTCCTGCTTAACCTCAAGAACAGACCACATTACAGCTCATCTTAAAAATACATGAGGTCCAACCTCTTGACCCCAGCTCTAGCTTTCCTTTTTTGGCTTTGTTAGGGATTAGGATCCCCTCCCTTCCCCCCTTCAGTACAGAAGGTCCAGTGCTCACATGGCTAGAACAGGCGAACACACACATATGTCCTGAGTGTCTTTTCTGCCTCTCACACACCCTCCCTCTACCAGCTTAGGTCTCTTAATCCATGATTAGCTGTTCTTTTCTCTGACAGACCTCTCTCGAACTCTCCACCACAGCATCAAAAATACATTACGTTTCCCTCAGCCTGCTGCCAATCTGGCCTGAATTGTAGCTGTACATGAAGATGATGGAGGTCAAGTGGTTTAAATCAAGCAAAGAGATTGAGGAAGTAAATAAAGTGAATTACAACGCAACAAATTTGTGGTAAAAAAAAAATAAAGAAGGAAATTCATTTTGATGAGTGCTGACAAGCCAGAATAATATGTAAAAGGATGTGTAATTGAAGATGCATCATATCGCATCATATTCAGGCCTTATCACCTAACAGTGGGTGAGTGTTTCCATCATCAGCTATCATCCACTAGTTTTACCCTAAAGCTGTTCATGTCTCTATCTCTCTCTACACTCCCTACCTCTTCCACTTTGGTAAGTTAAGAACTGTTATCCGGCTTTAGATGCCAGCTGAGAGACCATATGGACAAGTTGCAGCAACACCTGGAGCAATAAAACTTGCAACTTTCTTTCCATCTGGGCTCTTGCAATGTTTCTTATAAATGTTAGGTGCTATTCATCCCCAGATTAAATAAATTATGTCACAGACAGTATGTTTTGGTATATATACTGTATATTTCTTAGCCACTCTGGCAGCATGGGATGGCAATGTCGGGCGGTCAGTCTGACACTTTGGTCCAGACAGAAATAGCTCAACAACTATTTAACAGATTAAGATGAACATTTGCACAGACATTCTTGTTCTGCAGATGAGGAATCCTATTGGTGATGCTTTGACTTTTCTTCTAGCACCACTATGCAACCTTGTTTTTTAGAAATGACATAAATATACACTGAGGAAATGTTATTTACCATTTGATAAGTTGCAACAATGTTAAGGAAACTATAAGGGTTCTTCCATTATAGGAATCTACCGAAATGTGTCGCACCAAGTAATACCTGTCATGGGCTTTGCATTTGTTTCTACTACAGTGCGCCTGTCTTGGAGGTTGGTTCTGGGAGCTCAATTTCAACACCCCTCAGAAGGTAGTACTAAAATGAAGTACCAGGAATATGAGGGGGAGGAGCAGAGGTGTAGTACTGCCGGAACGACGCTCCACCACTTAGTTTTTTTCCAAGAAAGGAAAAGGAAGAGGCCTACTGGCATAATCTGCTTGAAATTCATAACACTGCATTATTGTGAGCGCTTGACAATCCATTCATCATTAAAGTGTATATCCTGCAAAATGGAACGCTTCAAGTTGTGATATGAAAATTTATGGTGTGGTGATTGATTCACAATGTCAGGATAAGCATATTCTTTTGTTCAGTACTTTGTTTACCTGCAAAACTAATGACCCATGAGCTGCAGCTATGCTTTGTATTGGCATTCTTAAATTAAGATGGTGAATGCTGTAAACAATAGAGTATATGGATGATAGTTCTAAGTTTTCAGTTCTCAGCACTCTCACAGTTTCACCCCCTCTTTCCCATCTACATCCAGTAGTCTGGTGGAGCTTTGATGGCTTTATTTGTTTTATACATGATCTAATCAGATCCTGCCTTTCTACTGTTTTTCTGCTGTCCCATATATAACACCCATTTCATCATGAGCAGCTCAGTTCAGTAAATCCCCTGTTATACTGCACTGTGGCATGGACAGAGAAAGACAAATAAAAGCGACCCAATCAAAAAAACATTCATTCACTGCTCGCGCTTTTGGAGTGGCCAAATAAGAGCATTACATCACTAAATCACTATAAGAGGAGGTACACCATGCTGCTCTTTCTAATGCCTCCCTCGCTGCTCTCTCTGTGTGTACACTCTCTCTTCTTTGTGTAACACTCTCTTTACCTCGCAGTATTTATTTTTTTGAATTTTAGCCACACACTGACACATTATACATCACGGTGCTTTATCTACTTTTCGTTTCATTCCTATTGTAATGCTTGCTATCACCTTTCTGGGTTCCCCGCATGCACTAACCCTGCCACCATCAGCCCAGGATAATAAGCTGATCTGTGGTATGACGCAAACAGCTCTGTCTCCAGAGGGGCTTTTGCGCACACAAGCATTCATAAAGGCTCTGTGTAACCTGCTGTGCTGATACTAGCAGTGGCCAGGTATTTACATGTAGAGATAAATGACACCACAGGATTACCGTATCTTCAGGTCTGCTGGGAGGACAACACACTGTGCATTCTTTAGCAGAAAAGGCTTTTGTTACTGTCATGAAGGGTTGACAGAAAAACAGATTCTTGTATAGCAATGACAATAAAAGGATGGCGTTGCAGTGAAAGATCAGTTTACTTGAGTCTCAAATTCAATTTTATGCCTATAAGCCAAAAATAAAAAGGAGTTGCCTTATTGCCTTGCTTTATGTTTCTCTCACCTTATATTGTTCAGGTAACAAAATGAAAAACCTGCCACATTTTGGCTTTAATTCTGAGTTAGAGATATCATGACTATTTTGGCAGTATCTCCAAAAAAGTCATATAAACAACTAAAAACCTATCAACAAACTACTGACAAATTTTATGCTAATCCAACATCACTAGCATAGAAGTAAATACAAAATAACAATGGATTCAGCTAACAGAAAAATGATGATTATGTTTTTATGTAATTGCAGTTGTTCAAGCAATAGTTTGACACTTGACTGCGTGTGCTGTACTCGTGCTAATTTTAAAGCAACTGCTGGTGGTTGTAATCTGTTAACAAGTGGAAACAGCTGGCTAGGTTTAACAAACAGCACAAAATGGAGCTAGTTTTTTTTATTTAAATTGTGTGACTACAAAGCTGTAGCAGTTGACTATCTGGGAATAATGCTTGAATGCTCTCAGGTTGGAATCATTTTCCCATTCTGCTGATATTACATAAAGACAGCATGAGTCCTTCATCTCATATGATCCTTCCACGATGCAAGCCAGCAACCTGAGAGTCATCACTATTCATGCTAGCAAAATATACAGGATGATCAGTTTTCCTCTCTTTTACACCAATATCGTCACCATTCATAGATATACAACCCCTATATGAGCCAAAGTAACATTATTTTTGTCAAAGAAACGTGGGCTGGCTTGTGTCTCAAACATATCTACTACAAGATAACTCTTTACTGTTAGCTACACAGGCACCAAGAGTTTAGCCACAATCCATGTTGCGGCCTCTTGGTTCAGTCTTCAACACAGGGCTACTGTGTCTTTGCACATCACCTGCAATGAAAGCATATAACGTTTGCTTGGTTAAAAATTACATTAACTCTGGTTCACTGTGCTCCTCCTGTGAGTGGAAATCATTTACAGTATTTAAGCATTTTCCAGCCTGTTACCAATAAACCACTACAGTGAAAATTCATCCCGATGATCTGTTGATTAACATCATTTATTTTCATATGGTAAATCAGTCTCTCAGGGTACATTTCCACCACCCTGTAATAATGAACCTCTGTCAAAAATGGACTGATTTACCATTTCAGTTTAAGTTAAACATAGCAACTTTGGAGCATATTAAAATAATGATTTATTGTGACTGATAAATATCCTTAAATAAATAAAGGAATTCAAACCAGACATCCTCAAATCTGTGAGAAATGCTCAAATATGTGTTAGTGATGGATTACTGACAGTGTTTGTTTATGGAGGGCTGGCGATGGACCTCCCGGATGACAGTTTGACGCACAAGCGCACTTGGACAGCCCCTGCCTGCCAAAGTCAACAAGCGTAGACAGACCAGTGTTAATTACCAAAAAAGAATGGGGGCCCTGTTCTCCACAAGACACAATGACACCAAATGATCAAACAAGGACGTTTTTTTGCAGTTTGCCAAAGCAAGAGGCCATAAAAATGGATAAATGGACTGAGGTTAGTGAGTGAAGTCAGTGGTGATGAGTGAAGGAGCACAGTTTAAACATTGATTTTCCTATATTTCATGAGAAAATAAGCCTGAGCTGTCAAAAATAGAGCTACCTTCCATTTCCCATAATTTATCTATCTATCTGTCTGTCTGTCTGTCTATCTATCTATCTATCTATCTGTGTGTCTGTGTGTCTGTCTGTCTGTCTGTCTATCTATCTATCTAACATGGTAATCATGATAACTGTCTTAACTTAAAGCACTTTTGTGCCTTACTGAGCTGCTAATATGGCTGTATACTCTCAGTCAGTCTAATATCCCACTACCAACCAATTTACAATCATTTGATGATATATATAATATA
>NW_018127979.1:3375996-3378570 GCF_001952655.1 Monopterus albus | reverse complement strand
GTCAGATGTAATCAAATATTATATAAAACCATTGGCCTGAGACAATATGAGCAGGGCAGAGCAGCAGGCTGACTCTTTTGGTAAGGTCAGGTTAGACAGATGTTCCTGAGAACACATGACATCACACATAGAGTTGAGGTTACTGAGACACAGAAGTCACTGTGGTCAGTGTTGACAAGTGTATGAAAAGTTAAGTCATGCATCGGCAGCTGCGAGAGAACAAAAAGTCTCTCAGTGATTCAAAAGGTCAATGGACCGGTGTGGGTGTGAAAAGTAATATTTCAATTTTGCACTTTTTACTGTGTTTACTGTAATGATGACTTTAAGTCCCAGTGTCTAACTATGCGGGATTTGTTATTTCCCACTGTGTCAGTTGTAATGTTGCTTTGTAGATGCACATCTCACCATCAAAGCACATTCTGCTGCCTTGTGATCCTGACCTTGACGTGCAGATGGACACTGATATGTGTTATCTGAAAGCAGCCAGGAGCATTTGAATTTACTTAGCTCTGATAGATAGACATATTTATATGACACCAGAATAAGGGGAGTGAATATTTGATCTATACTTTGAAGCAACCGCATCTTTGGCTGTCTTTGAACTTTACATTCCTGCCGTTAGCTTGTGCTCTACTAAAAAGATGCAACCTAAATACCACAGTATGTTTACTAGTGCAAACAGCAAATCCACAGGTGTGACTCATACTTCCTGTCATATACACGCCCTCATCGCATCCTAACCTTACTGCCAGCTCACAAGGGAAAGTGTGATTGTTCATAATTTAAATAAGCAATAAAAGAGGTTGAAATACCCTGAGTTGACCTTTACGCCCATGTTTGGTGAAAAGGTACCAGAGGAATGCACAAAGAACCATACCTACTCATGGCTCCTTCTTTGTTGTAGCAACCAAATGTGCCTGATGTTGTTAACACTCTTGAAGACAAAACAGTAACTGCTCAGTCATCCATCTTTGCAGATATACAGCACTTGACTGATAGCAATAATTTCTTTTCTGCACATATGTGAAATATTTAAGCCTATGCAGCATCAGTGTTGACTGTAACAACACGCTGTCAGCAGTTATTCTGATAAAAATGTAAACACAGACAAATTTAGCAAAGTGAGTGTATGACAACCAGCTGTTATTATGAGAAGCCACACACTGTGCCTTTGCATGAGAGAGAGCAACAGCGAAAGAGGGAGGGACTCGTGCCATTTCCAGGAATGAGAAGTTGTGTCTGTGTGGTTGATTTGTGCTGAATGTGGTTTGGCTCACGTTCAATACATTCAACACATTCAACACATTTTCCAACTCTCCTGTGTTTACTTGTATTTCTGACGTTATTAATTTCTATGTAGGATAAAAGCATACTGTATGCTGTGGTTCTGGCATCATGAACAATCTCACACCTGGACCTTTATTTATCCGACATCTAATTAAACATAGAAATGCCTGAAAATGTTGACTAAAAGTGGAGAAGATGACACATTCAGGTGTTTCACTTCTACTTACACCAAAGTGTAGGAGTAATGCTGGCTTTTACAGTTTTTCTCAGTCACTTTGGTACATTTCTCAGATCAGAATTGAAATTTGCAAATAAGTATGTGCATTTCTCAAAACAGCACAACACTATGGATTTCCTGCAAAAGCCTGTGACTTGCTCAAAATCTTTAGTTCATCTCTCAAAACGAAGTTTTTATGTCAATGAACATGTCAGTGCCATCAGAATGACAAGTCCTTGTGTCATTGTGTACGGATAAGACAGTCAAATTGCTTAGTCATGTTGTCAGTATAACCATGCACTTTGGAGGGAGGTTCTGATGAAAACTGGCTACAGTTTTGATGTCAGTTATTGCAAATTGTAGGTTACACCTTAGTGTATGTGTGTATTGTAATTTGTTGACAGACCATGTCATACCAATATAGAAAGGAAAACACAACACTGCATAGCACAAAGAAAGAAAAAAATGAACATAGGACAATATCCTTAGGGAAAAACTGTAGATGCAGTGCTGTAGGAATTACAGTGAGGTCTTCCTACACCTCCTGACGTTCCTGTCTGTTGGGCCACAAATTCTTATCCACATCACAACGAATATTGTCTCTTGCGATGCAACGTGAAAAGAGTCTTTTAGAGTGTCTTATCCAGCCTTATCCAGGCATCTGCTGTGATGTCATCACACGCTGCATCCATGGCAGCCAGAAGGGTCATCTGTGTATGTGGCTGGCGATCATACACTTTCCATCTCCATGCTGAGAAAAATTCCTCAATGGGGTTAAGGAATGGAGAGTAGGGTGAGAGGAACTCCATCAGCATCCTGTTGTGGGCTGCAAACCATTGCCTGATGTTGGAGCAATGAAAACTGACATTGTCCCAAACTATTACGTACTTTGGCAGGTCATCTCCAATCTGACCCCTCTCTTGTTCAGCGATGATATCTCTGTAGAGAGTGTCTAAAAAGGTGACAAGATGCTCTGTATTGTATGGCCCAATAATGGGAATATGCGTTAGCACACCATTCTCAGAGATAGCAGCACCCATGGTTATGTTCCCGCCCCGTTGGCCTGGCAC
>NW_018127979.1:3366873-3375755 GCF_001952655.1 Monopterus albus | reverse complement strand
TGCAGTCCTATGTGGAATAAATATAGTAATGCAAAATACAAATCCAGGAAGATAACATGTCACTGTATAAAGTAGAGGCCTACTTACTGTATACTGTAAAATGCAAGTGGAATACTGTAATATTGTATGAAGCATTACAGAACAGTGCCTATTGTTAGATTACATACCTGTTCTGTCCACGAAAAATCTGAATGATTGAGGACACAGTTGTTCTCCCAACATTTGGCTGCACCCTTCGACCAGCCTCAGCCATTGTAAGCCCATGATTGACAACGTGGTCTACAAGTGTGGCTCTTATCTCATCAGGAACATGCGTATGTCCTCGGCCTCTTCTGCCTCTTCCTCTGTTTTGCCTCCCAACTCCTCTGACACGCAGCCTCACTCCTCTTCCTCTTCTTCTTCTCTCTGACTGTTGACACCGTCCAATTCCTTGTCCTTCCATTGTGTTGTGCTCCAGCTATATGTATACTTGCAGTTGATGGTTCATGAGATGCACCTTTGTTAGGGAAAGTCAAGATTCACCTGGGAGCAATTTACCAATTCAGGACAGATTTAGAAAAAAAGTCTAATGGAAATGTATAGAAATATGCTTGTCATATTATGACAGCTTGTTCAACCATTTTACATTTAACGACTTATACAATGAACTAATGACTAGATGTTTTGAGGGGTAAGACTATTGCACAGTGAACTATATAATACATTTTGATCAACATGACATAAACAACTGATAATGTAGGAAACTGTCTGCCATATTCTTCATTTATTTTCACAGTTTGTCTCACTGGCTTTGTTGCATTTCTTGAAACATCATTGATATTTGCAAAAAAAAGAGCATTCTCAAAATGATTTGTATAAACAGCACCACACAATGAATTGCCTGCAAAAGCACGTCACTTGCTCAAAATCCTTAGTTTAACTCTCAAAGTAAATGCTTGTGTCAATGAACACGTCAGTGCCATCACAATGACAAGTGTCATCGTTTATGAATATGGCAGTCAAAATGATTTGTCATGTTGTCAATACAATAGTATAATGTAAAATGTAAGTATTTTCATATGAAAACTATGGCTTAGGTGTTCCTAATATTCTGATCCTCTTATGTATGGGGAGACAAAAATATAGAGCCACTTCTAATTTTATGTATTCTGGCACAAACTCCACCTTGACACAACAATGACCTCAGTAATAAACTTACAATTGAGTTTACACATTTATGACAATTTCACCAATCACTGAAACATTTTGAGCTTCATAAACACAGCTGTTAGGACAGAAGTGTAGCATCGAATTGCATACAACTGTACAGGTGTACCTAATCAGAATCAGAATCAGAATCAGAATCAGCTTTATTGGCCAGGTGTATTGGACACGAGGAATTTGACTCTGGTACAGCAGCTCTCAATGTGGATGTACATATCCCCATGCAAGGCAACTGCAAAGGGCAAGTAAACAATATACTACCATAAGGCTGTGTAGTATAACAAAATAAACATGATAAACTGTGTAAACAAGCAATAAACAATGCAAACAGGCAAAGGAATGTTTATTAGGAAAATTAATAAAGCGGCCTGTGAAGATTGGACAGCATTCACATTTACACTGTTACTGTTTTTACAGTAATGTAATTGTGACACAAAAAATAAAGTTTTACATCAATGCATAGCACAACATCAGAAATGTAAACACAGGACACACCCCTGCTAACAAATGCTGAAGACATCTAGTTCGTCTTTTTTGCATGTAATGAAATCTTAAATGAACTAATGCCTAAATGTTTCAGGAGGTCCGACTATTCAATAGACAACTATATAATACATTTTGATCAACATGACATAAGCAACTGATAATGTAAAAAACAACAGACAATTGTACATAATCAGCTGCATGAATGTGCCAAAGCCTTTGCAATGTGTTAGAAACAATGAGAAAATGTTTAAATGATGTGCACAAGGGACTGGATGATGTGGAGACTGAACAAGTAATTTAGAGAATTTCATTTCTGAGCTGGCAAATGTACAAAAGCAACTGATGTGCTCTCAAAAACATATAGAGTATGCCTTGTTTTTAAAACAAAATTACAGCAAGACTTCTTATTATGTCCAGTAGGATTTAAAATGTGAAATTAACAGTCTAATATATTTGTAATTTTTAAATATATAAACAGAAAAATTTATGGAAAGAAATAACTGAAAGAAAACTGGAAAAGAAAATCGATAATCAGGAATAATTATGACAATAAGGGGGGAAGTACAGTACAATGCAAGTTTTATTCTTGTTGCTGGAAAACCTGAGTAAAAAAGGGGTTTCACGTCGTCCACATAGCAGCAGCTGCAACCAGCAGGCTCGAACAAAACTATTGTCAATAAATGTTGATTCAGGGAACTTATTATGCAGTGTGACTCATAAGAAATTTGATAAATAGTTTTTATTGTTAGGTTTGAGATGAGCTAACTTTTGAATGACTACAATAACACAATGTTCTTCTTACAAATAAAAAGTTAAATTCAATAGCAATAAAAGTTCCTTTTTTTAAAATTTCACTTTTACCACTACACCCTTAATTGTTCTGAATGACCACAAGCATAGGGGAGATAATAGTTGTGGTCTAAAAACAAAGGTAAATTCAGTTCACCATTAATTACTGCTTGTAGCTACAGGAGCTGCTGTTACATATGGAGTCTTGCTGTAAGTCCGAAATCTTCTTACAAGTCTGATAAATGCAGGCTAACACTCTAAGTCTGCTCATGTTGCAATTCTCACTTCTTTCTCTTTTCATTATGAGACAATCTGAAGTACGGTTTGTGTAACTGTGTCTGCTTTGCCTACACTCAGGAAGTACAACTGTGACCGACAAGTGAAGGAGATAGTCAAATGGCACCAGGTAGAGACATTTGGTTATGAAATCAATAAGAGAAAGAGCAGAGTGGGCCGCACAGTTTTGTTGTAAGTGTGCATCAAAATATCCCCTGACCTTTCAGTTGGAATATTTTGCATGTGGTTTGAATTTCTTTAACATTTAAGACTGTGAAAGGGTAGAATCCGTCTCCCCACTGAGGCTGAGGTGTGATATTTCTACTAACCCACACTGACTTTTATTCTGTGTGTGCTATCAAACAGTTTGTCCACCATCTGAAACTTGTATTGCTGTCTCCTTTTTTTTGACCAGACAGTCAAGACATCTTTGTGTAACCGTGTCACTGATCAGCCACAACATAAAAGCCGCTGACAGGAGAAGTGAAAAATGTTGATTATCTTGTTACAGTGGTGCCCGTCAAGGAGTATATTAGGCAGCAAGTGAACCATCAGGTCTCCAAGTTGATGGCACCAGGAAGAACTATGGGACAGAGTATGGATACCCAAACAGAGCCCGACTAGACCAGTCAGTACCCAAGGGTTCGGGCCAGGTTTGGACCAAAATTTAGAAATTATATTCATGTTTAGGTCAGGTTCAGAAACAGGACAAGGTTTAGGCTAGATGGCTGGAGCACTCAAATGCCTAATGTCTGCTTTGTTTGATGAGAAGGGAAAAAACACTCAGCTGTGTCAGGTCAGGTTGGGTTCAGTTATTATATAGCCCACTATACGCTTATTGGATATTGGTTGGGTTTGGACAGAAATATGTGCCGCAATCTGTGCTCTACTGTGGAAAGAAAGCAAGTGTGATGCTCTGGGCAGCGTTCTGCTACAAAACCTTGGGTCTGGCCATTCATGTGGATGTTACTTTGACACGTACCACCTACCTAAACATCACTGCAGACCAAGTACACCCCTTCATGGCAACAGTATTCCCTAATGGCAATGGCCTCATTCAACAGGAAAATGCCACACTGCAGAAATGGTTCAGGAATGGATTGAGGAACATGACAAAGAGTTTGAGGTGTCGTCTTGGTTTCCATATTCCCCAGATCTCAATCTGATCAAGCGTGTGTGGGGTGTTCTGGAAATACAAGCCCGATCCATGAAAGCCCCACCTCTGCTGCTAACCCCTTGGTGCCAGATACCACAGGAGATATTCTGAGGCCTTGTGGAGTCCTTGCCTTAACAGGTCAAAACTATTTTGGCAGCATGAGGGGGACCTACACAGTGGCTAACTGGTGTATGTTTTGCTAATGAGATGCAGTTTCATTTTATATACCTTAGTCTTTTATCTGGATTACCCCCACACATAAACATACTACCTTGAACTTGCTCTTCCACACCAGTGGATATAACTTGCAGTCTGTGATATTATACTAATGGCCTGCACCATGCATTTCTCTTGATCTTGAATGGAAAAATGGCACCTCTACAAGAAAATCCCCAAAAAGCTTTAAGCTGCCATTAAGTCTGAGAGAAGAAAAGGAAACCACGCACAGTGAACCTGTGATTACTGGAAATCAGTAAAATGCAGCCATTAGTTTGGATGCATCAATTACAAAGACAGATGTTTGGATATGTGGCAGTGTAAAATGGTGGTTCGCAACTGGTCCACATGCAGAACGAGGTTATAGCGTTGTGACTGATTGCACAACTGCTATCTATAGCAAGTTCATAAAAACATGGCATTGCTTGTCACTTACACAATGAAATGGAATACCTTCTTGAGGTACATAATGTGAGGACTCACATGGGTGTTTGTGTTTTTACATGTGCATGCACTATTGTATGTGTCAGCATGTCACCTGGTTCTCATGCAACCCCTGTTTTTGGTGACACTCACATATTCCCTGTTCTCCCTGTCTGTCTGGTCTTTCTCTTTTCACTCTTAGACTGTTGTGCTGCCTTGATGTTGATGCGTTGCCACCCTTTTTTCTATCCCAGCTGCTTTGTGCACAGTGGAGACTGATTTTGTTGTAATGTTTTTGTTCAGCCCTTTAATCTGCAGTATGAGCCAGTCAGGAGCAGCAAAAAACATTTATAGGTTTTGATGAAGAAAAAAAAATGAAAAATTGAAATTTATTACATCATCCAAGTAGCTCTATTACAGTAGGCCTCCAATTAGACCAACAAATTTTTGACAGAATAAACTTCTGCTGTTTGAGTTGAAATCACCATTTTAAATAGCTTATACATTACAGTACATGTCGTAGCTTTAAAACTGATTTAAAACTAATTTACTAAAGCTAGATCAGTTACATTATAACTCATAAATTAGACCAGTTGAAGGGGAGCTTACAAATACAAACTTTAAATAGAAAGGACAAATTGTTAATAAACGAATTTCAAGTTTTCAAGTACAGGCTTTCTATCATATTTATGATCTACCCAGAGATTTTCAATGATTATGAGCGTTGTTCCAAAACCTTAGGATTCTTTCATGAAGTTGTTCATATTAGGTCTACTTTGGATTTGACTTTTGGTTCCTGTTCTTATGTTTCTGTTCAGTTTCACTTTGTTGACTCACTGAATGATAAATTGCATCCAGAGTTTGCTAATATTTACTGGAATCCACTCTTGCCTTTATCTGTAAATGGTAAATGGACTGTATTTATATAGCGCTTTCTCACAGTGTGTTACACTGGCCAAAGCGCTTTACAGGAGATCATACACCATTCACCCATACACACACACATTCACACACCGATGACGAGAGGCTGCCGCACACTGGCGCCAGTCGAACCACCGGGAGCAATTTGGGGTTCAGTGTCTTGCTCAGGGACACTTAGGCATGCGGGGAGACCGGGAGTCGAACCACCAACTTGCTGGTTAGAAGACGACTGCCCTACCTTGTAAGCCACAGCCACCCCTGTAGAATGTTTTCTGTGCTGCCACACAACCCCATAGCAGAACATTTAGAGTCCCATATGGTCAGCGAAGGGCAGAGTTTCTATATTGATTTAAATTGTCACAGTCACTGTTTTTTATGTTCTGAGTTCATCAAATAAAAAAATTAAAAGAACATTAACTGTGCAGAAATGCTTGAGCAGAGCGTTTACTCAGTAAACCATAAAAACAACCTCCTTGTTTAAACCCACTTGTTTTTTGTTCCTCTTCCTATGCTGAAGTTGCACGCGCAGCCGTGCTGTGAGCCAGTCTGCCCGCGAGCAACAGCTCGGCAGAAGGAAACGTCACGTGGTGGCACATCTCTACGACTGACGTCACCGTCCCCATCTCCAAGCAACCCCTCCATCAGCACTCGCGTCACCGTGCGCCTGAGCCGCGCGGTTGCCCGGCAACCCATGCCGTGCGCTCGTGTCCGGCCTTGCCTTGCACCCAGCTCGGAGCTCTGACGCGGGTGTGACGTTAATAAGGTGGGTATCAATTTGTTATGGCGGAGGGAGGAGGAGGAGTTCCCCCTGTGAGTGCCGAAGCTCTCCGCTCTGCATTCCGGAGGAGCGCACAGACACACACTGGCCGCAGTCTAGTCCCGGGCCCAGACACTTCACTCCAAGTACATACGAAAAGGAAAACTCGCCCCGCGCGTGTTTTCTACAGTTTTTCCTCTTTGTTGTGCTGTAGATTGTTGCTGTGGTTGTGGAATGGTTGACGCTTCCTTTGAGAGCTGTCTAAACTGTGAGAGAAGGTGGTGTATACCCACTTTTTAAGGTAAGACTGGACGTTTTACTCACGTTTTAAGTTACTGATTAATACATCCATTACAATAATTGGTAATATTCTAACCTAGCCCAAAGCTACCTCTTAGTATTAGTCGAACCATTTCCTCATCTACTTTACTTTCAATTCAGTCCGTTTTATGTAACAATGTTGTAACAGAAATGTGGCTTTGTGGTTAAAACATGTCAGTTTCTAAACCTTATTTAGAGCTAGATTATGTATTTATAAACATAATTTGATTTCCTACTGTATCAATAAAGAAATTTCTGATCGTACCTTTCTCACTTCAGGCTACCTACTTTCCCCACTTAACTCATTTGTTATACTAAAGAGTTTGGACAAACGCGTAAACCAGATGGATTTAATATAATGTAACGCTAAATGTTCAGTAAAATAAGATTTGGTGAAATATACTCCATTTAACTCTGTCTTTGCCTATAGGTCCAAGCCTCAATTTATCCCCATAACTCCCGTACTGTTGCACTATGGTGATAATGGCGGAGAACAGCTCGGCAGCTCAGTCAAGCCCTGCACTGGGAAGGCCACTGCAGGTTGGCTTCTATGAGATCATCCGCACCCTGGGGAAAGGAAACTTTGCAGTGGTGAAGTTAGCCAAACACAAAGTCACCAAAACACAGGTCAGGAGCTCTTCTCCTCAGTGTGTACTTGTATTTGCAGTTATTTAAAAATGTAAAGTGTTTAGATTTTAAGTATTCTTTTAACACGTTAACAAATTCCCTGTTTTTTTTTCAGGTGGCCATCAAGATTATTGATAAGACCAGGCTAAACCCAACCAACCTGGAGAAAATTTACAGAGAAGTGCAGATTATGAAGCTGTTAAACCACCCCCATATCATCAAACTGTACCAGGTGTGCATGATCTTTAATCTTCCTGCAGAGTTTCTGTTTGCGGTGCATGTGTTTTTATGTGTGCACACTGGTGTGTGCTTGAAGCACTTTGTTATTCAACCTGTTTTACATGCCTTAAAGCTCACTGTATAGCCTGGTCTCTGATGGCTCCATGCACAGGGAGCTGGTCTGAACAGATGCATGAAACTTGGGCTAAAGTACCGCAGCATGGAAAGCTCTGCAAATAGGAGACAAATGTATCTGTCACTATAACAATGTTGTGATGCAGAGCATTGTGGCTCATTTTTGGATTCAGCAGCACCATTATGTGTGGCAAAAAATAAGTGGCATTTGTTATTGAAGTGGTTTGTACTGGCTGCTGACTCTCAAAGTCCATTGAATCATAAGTACAGCACAGCGGTGTTAGTGCAGTCTCTTTTGACCTCACCCTGTCTTAGGCATGTGTGTATTAAATTGTCAGTGCAGGGAACAATGCATGTCGGAGATGTTTTCAGTTATATAAGTGCAGAAGTGACTGCAGAGAAAAGGGAAGCACAACTGTCAGGAGAGGACTGGTTAAAGATGTCTCTACAGGTCTGAAGGTTAAGCCCAATTAGCATCTGTTAAAGCCAAGTGCAATGTGCCCATGCTTCACGTGAAGGCCACCCCACACAGTGCTGCTGTACTCCTAATCAAATTGAAGACTTAGTGGAAAGAATCCCCTTTCTTCCCCTCAGCTGGCCTTGTGAGTGCCATGGCACGCGTTTGGCAACAAGCACACAAACACACACTATAGCCTTTTTTTAAACCCTGGACCTTTTCTGCCCTTTGTTTAGCTGTGTACTCTTCAGCTACTTTTTGAGGATTTGCTCATGTCTCATTTTAAGCAGCTGAACAGTGTTTACTGAGAAATCATGCCTGGACTGCAAAATAAGATATAGTCAAGCAGTCAAGATAGTTTTGAAAATATTGGATCAATTAACCATGATGTAATTTAAGAAAAGGAAGACGATGTTTAAGATATATTTAAAAAGTTATGATAACCAAAAATCACTATTACATGTATAAATATACAGATACTTGATTGAGTTAAAGGCAGTGTGGTTTCATGCATTTTTCAGAATTGTCAAGTGTGTAGCAATGCAGTGGAAAGAAACATTAACTAGCAGAGAAACTCACAAACATTTCCCGTCAGGGCCCGGTTATAGCAAACAGCTGTGGAAAGTCTGTGATATTAATAACCAGAAGTGCATAAAATAAATGAAATAATTTGTTAAAAATGATTGTGAGTCAAGTGTTCTGTATAGTTTTTTTTAAGCAGAGCAAAAATAGATGCAACAAAGGACTTCACTGTAAGACTGTATCTGTCATTATTAGCTTGGTGGTCTAACAGGGATGACTTCTGTCTGTCCGTATCCTGTATTTGATGCATCCTTATTCTCAATGCCCTTGGGCTTGATGATGGTATGCGACCTTCTTCACCACTGCAGCTCCTC
>NW_018127979.1:3366594-3366840 GCF_001952655.1 Monopterus albus | reverse complement strand
CATAAGATTGCCTTGTGATTCAAGGATTACTGTATATCGTCTTAGTGTCAGTGTGGTTTTTGGGGGAGTGGTGTAGGACCTCTGGTCTGATAAATCAGCTGCTGATTTCAGTCTGAAAATGAAAACTGTTTTTCCTCGATAGTCGGTCACTATTGACTATCTTTTTGATCTACTATCAGTCACATATTGTTATGGTAGCCCCCCTCACCAGGAGGGTGAGGGAGGACTGAGGTTGAACTCAAGTGT
>NW_018127979.1:3364229-3366429 GCF_001952655.1 Monopterus albus | reverse complement strand
CGGAGCGTCTGCCAGAGGTTTATATAAGGAGGAGAAGGTAATCATCGGGATGCACCCCAGCTGTGTGCATCGACAAACCAGTCGCTAATTACTGGAATGCAACACAGCTGAGGTGCAGAGCCCACAGGATAGAGAGAGCAGAGGAGAGAAAGACGGAGGAGAGGCAGCGGCCGCCAGCGGCCCTGACACATATTCTCCTCTTATGCTCTTAGATTCTCATGGAGATACAAGCATTTCTGATAATAAAAAGAATCAGGCAGATTTTTAAGGATCTTTATTGTAGGAAATGTATAAAATGATGCACACAGCATCTAAAATATTTCCATTGATGCAACATCTTGGTTTTGAGTATTTTAGTCAGGGTAAACATTAAACAGCTTCCACAAATTTGAAGCTACTTTATGGCAAAAAAGAGTAAACTATGGCTGTTAAGAAGTTAACCTTCCTCCTGGAGAGCTGCCCTATCGCACAGATAAAGACTGCTCTCCACTTGGAGGCGTCTGTGAATTGAATCATTCTTTGCTTCGTTTTCTAAAGGGGCTAGTGGGTGAAAAGCATTAAGCTGCACCATTCAGTGGAGATTAGTGACATTTAATTCACAGTTGGCCAGCAGCATTACTCTGACAGGGCTTTGTCATTTGATGAAACTTGCTTTGTTGTGCAACCTATTAGCTCAGCAGCTCTCAGCCGCTCTACTGGGAAATGGAAGCTTTCTATGGACTCCAGGAAAGGACCGGGAATATTGTCTTCCAAGTCTACGTTGTGCGCTGGGCAATGAGTGATTACACGTATGGTGTTTTTGATATGCTAGACAGGCTGCATGTAAACAGCGCATGTGAATCTGCCTCTCTGTTTCTAAGAAATTAATAGATATGGGTAGCTTGAAATTCAACACTACTACCCATTGCCAACTAGTGACAGCTTCAGGAAAAACATTCCCAGGTATCTGATATGTGTTTGTCTGAGTATGAAAGTTATGCATTTCCTTTTTAGGTTTGGGTGTGAAGATGAAAACATGATATACATGCATGCTAGAAGTCACTGAGTGCTGGCTTAAGTAGTTGGAAAGGGAAGGTGTTGGTGTTTTGTGCACATGGAGGTTTATGGAGAAGTGTGAGGTGGATTTCTGTGGTTAGAAAATGTCTCATGCCTAGAAATGTCTGTAGGAAGCTCCACTGGAGAACTTGGAACAAATTTTATTCACCTAAAATGTGTTCTTTGTCCTCAATAGCTGCTAATGACTCAGTGGGTTTAAATCGTTTCACTCTCTTTCTCTTAGGTCATGGAGACAAAAGACATGCTGTATATCGTGACAGAGTATGCAAAGAACGGAGAGATGTTTGGTGAGTTCAGATTTCACATTTGGGTTTTTCACTAAGCTAAATCTCCTAATTTCTTGTCCCAAATATGGACTTGAAATAAAATGGCTTCTCTCCCTGCAGACCACCTGACCTCAAATGGCCGCATGAGTGAAGATGAGGCACGAAAGAAGTTCTGGCAAATTCTTACAGCAGTGGACTACTGCCATCGACACCATATCGTTCACCGTGACCTAAAAACCGAGAACCTGTTGCTGGATGCCAACATGAATATCAAACTGGCTGGTATGTCTGCCACATACTGTTTACTGTACTATGACTACTGCTTTGGTGGCATGACGGTGCTGTACAATGTGAGAAAGAATGTTAATTAATTTTATGAGAAAACAGTGCTTTGGATAGGACGTGTTCTCTCTCTACCTTCTTGCTGTTTTTGCCTGAGGGAACCATTTGCTGCGTTGGGTTTAAACCATTCTAATTAAATTGTTTTTGCACTGTCTGTGAGCTAATTAAGTGTGACTAATTCACTCATTTTACCAAGACTAATATCAACCACAGGAGATGACTCATGTGCACAAACTGACACTCTTGCATAATATAATCTCAGAGCAGAGAAAGAACAGCTAGTGTTTTTGTAACATTAGCTTGATATAATCTGGTCTTGTGAACGTCTCTGAACATCATGATGGCAAATTACATAAGACGCTGTGCATCTAAAAAGGCTAAATGACTCTCCGTTGCCCTGAGCTCCTTTAGCTGGAATTTAGAGAAAACAAACAAGTTTGAATAAGAAGATCACTGTGTGTCTTTGTCTATGCAGACTTTGGATTTGGGAACTTCTACAATGCAGGGGAGCATCTGTCTACATGGTGTGGCAGCCC
>NW_018127979.1:3352781-3364219 GCF_001952655.1 Monopterus albus | reverse complement strand
GGGACACAGCTGGACATTTGGGTAAGCTTGTTCAAGGAATGTATAGGCAGTTTGAATTAAACAATGAGCATTAATGTTTTAAAAATATCGCTAACACTCTTCTTTGTGCTGTTTCCTTTGCAGAGCCTCGGTGTGGTGCTTTATGTTCTCGTCTGTGGTTCTCTTCCATTCGATGGACCCAGCCTTCCTGTACTCAGACAAAGAGTCACAGAGGGCCGATTCAGAATCCCTTTTTTCATGTCCCAAGGTACCCATCATACTGACATTTAATCATGGCAATTACTGCTAATAACTAGTTCAGTTTAAAGGCAAATCACTCACAATCCAAGACTCACTTGTTATTTAACTCCTCCAGACTGTGAAAACCTAATCCGTAAGATGCTGGTGGTAGACCCGGCCAAGAGGATCAGCGTGGCCCAGATCAAGCAGCACCGCTGGATGCTGGCAGATCCAACAGCCGCCCATCAGACCCTCAGCCATTCCTTGACAGAGTACAACTCAAACCTTGGGGACTACAGTGAACCTGTGCTGGGTATCATGAACACACTAGGCATCGACCGCCAGAGGACGATCGAGGTTAATATGATTAGTCATGTCTGTTATCAGATTAAGACCTTTGCATGCTCTCTGCTGCCAGTCAAACCCACCATAGATCCCAATATGCTTCAAAGCTTCCTGCTCACTTTGCTCACAATTTCTCACTTTGCCAGCACCAAAGATATTATATTTGTCGGTCATTCAAAGAAGTACATACAGATGAAGGGCTAAAAAAAGCTACAAAGAGAGGAACAGATGGCTAGAAACTACATTAAGAGCCACAGAAGGAAAGGTAAACAAGGTAGCAAAACCGCTTATTTACTGTCTTCCATCCTTATCCTCAGTCTCTGCAGAGCAGCAGTTACAATCACTTCTCTGCTATTTACTACCTGCTGCTGGAGAGAGTGAGAGAACATCGCACCCAACAGCTGAGCCGCCAGTGTGGAACCCGGAGCCAGAGACCCAGGGGCAACCCCGACTCCACCAGCCCAGAGGTGAGCACCCCAGCTGTGTGCATCAAGTTCACACAGGTTCTGATCCAATCTGCATCCTCAGCTTGAAGTCTGAAATACTGTTTTTTCTGCTTGCTCATAGGTGATTATGGAGTTCACCGACAGCTTTAGGACTACACCCTTTTCAGTTCCAGCTAAAAACACTCCCCCTCTGTACCCGGAGATGGAGAGTGATCAGGGAGGGTTGTTCCAGGTAAACATATTAAATAAAACCTGATAGCATTCAGCAGCTTAGGGGCCAGGAGACTGCATCCCATGTCTGTCGATCAGTGGCTAACAGCATGTCTCCTTCTGTTGCAGCGGGTGGTGTTTCCAGTGGATGCCAGCCTGAACAGACTACTCTGGAATCGCTCCATTTCACCCAACAGCCTGCTGGAGACAAGCATCAGCGAAGAGGTGCGACCCAGAGACCTGGAGGAGGAGGAGGCAACACAATCTCTCGGGCCACTGCACCCTCCCATCACCACCTCCCGCAGACACACCCTGGCTGAGGTGTCTGCCCGTTTCCACCAGTGCAACCCTCCATGTTAGTATGACACATATATGTAAAAGCGCACAATAATCCTCATTCTGTCATTTATACAGACTCTAATTTGTTCCCTGCCCTGTTCCTGTAGGTATTGTGGTCAGTCCCTCAGATGGGGCCTCGTCTGACAGCTGTCTGAAGTCCTCATCCAGTCCTGCCCCCACTTTGCAGGCTGTTGTTGGTGAAATGTCAGCACTTCTCTCCTCCACGGCTAAAGGTGGAGGTCTGCACCCTAATGGGTCTCCTCTGGCCCTCTCCTCCCACCTCCTTCCTCCGGCCCAGGGCAGCCTACCCTCTGCAAGCTTCCAGGAGGGTCGTCGAGCTTCTGACACCTCCCTTACACAAGGTACAGGAGCAGGATCATGAAATCAAGTGGCATTTACCTAATAAATTTTTTATTTTTCTCACCTATACTGTGCTGCATTATGGGATAAAAGATGTACTGTATAACACTTTCTCATCCCTTTCTCAGGCCTTAAAGCCTTTCGCCAGCTGAGGAAAAGCACACGCACTAAAGGGCTTCTGGGATTAAATAAGATCAAGGGTCTGACGAGGCAGGTTGTTCCTCCACCCTCCTGTAATCGTGGCAGCCGTGGGTCACTGGGTCCAGCCCTCTCTGAGCACCGCAGCATGTTGGAGGAGGTGCTGCACCAGCAGAGGTGAGGCACAGTGTTACATAAAAGTGCGCTTTTATTTACTTCCACATATTAGATCATGTAGTGGTGCCAATTTGCCAAAATATAAACACATGTAGGCTAGTAGTCTGAGGGGTCAGATATTTAAACCCCCCCTGATATAAATACAGGGTCTGATCTTCTGTCTCTGGTTTCCAGGATGCTGCAGATGCAGCACCAACCCCAGCCTCAGGTCCAAGCCACACAGACAGGACCTTCCCAAAATCCTCTGCTCTTTCTGGCCCAGCAGCCATCGCCCTCTCCTCCACCAACCACTGTGTTTGCTTCCTCCTCCATATTTGACTCCCCCTCCACCCTGTCTTCCCAGCAAGCTTCAGTGGGTCTACAGCACAGCACCTGGCAACAAACCCTTGAGACTTCCTCACCTGGTTGCTTGGCATCCTCCTCGTCCTGCTATGCCTCTTCTCTGTCACCCGTAGCCTCTGCTGCTTACCTTCTTGAGGCTCGTCTGCACATCAGCCAGCAACCCCACCTTCAGCCCCAGTCCAGCCTCCAACAGCAACCCCAGTCTGCAACCCAAAGCACCTTCCCCATCTTGTCCAAACCAGTGGTGTGGAGCATGGACACAGCCTCCAGCACAGACCAAGATGTACAGGAACTGGGTCTGGCTGGGCAGCAGCAGCTCAGTAGCTGTGTGATGGTAAAGTAAAACATCAGCCATCAAGACC
The DNA here is from genome assembly GCF_001952655.1 of Monopterus albus. Lineage (NCBI taxonomy): Eukaryota > Metazoa > Chordata > Actinopteri > Synbranchiformes > Synbranchidae > Monopterus > Monopterus albus. The sequence continues at coordinate 3,361,281 of NW_018127979.1, read as the reverse complement.
GGCAAACTATCTCTCTGTGGAAGATGCTTAGAGCAAAGTTGACTTGATTTTGAGCCTAGAAGAAAAGAGAGTAAGAGTGAGAGGAAAGAACAAAAAGTAGATGCAAGCAACAAATGCACACTTCATTTAACAACACAGGGTACACATGTGCCACATATATGTGTGTGTGTATGTATTTGATATCATATAAGCTAAAGACTAAGCAATAACTAAACTCTGAGCAAGGTGTAAAATCCTTATTACACAGGAAGAGAAGCAATGATAGACTGAAAGGGTCTCATTCAGATCCCTGATGGACTCACTTGAATGAAATGAGAGCTGACATTAGCCAATAGAATTATGTTTCAAAGTTTAACTTTTAATTTTTTTCATTGTTTGAAAACAGGAAGTCTCAGTCTTCCTCATTCTTTTTTTAGTTACCTTTTGTGTCATTTCCTGTTCTCAGTGTTTTTCATGTGACTGGACAGAAGACCAAAATTCCTTCTACTTTTATTTTTTCCACTTTACTCGCCTTTCTAAAGAGTCACTTCTCTGTAGCAGTGCACTGAACATACAACATAGTGCTCTAAGCTTAGACACGTTCACTGAAGGAGTTGATTTTGATTCGTGTTGAAACTGTGATTTTTTTTTTGTTTGTTTCTGTTTGTTTGTCTGTGCAAGATTATTATTAGCTACGCAAATGCTGCTTTTACCTCAAACTGCGAAAAGACTGCTACGTCCTCACCAGCCAAAACTACAGAAAAAAAGTCTCACTGATTGAGTAAAGCACAACAGGTACATCAGTCAGCTCAGTAGCACCTTACATATGTGGATACATGGCTCTGCATTCCCTTCATTTGATAAGCACCTTCTTGTTGGATGCTTTTACTACCTCCTCTGGCAAGAATTTGGAAACAGAAAGTTTTGAAAAAAATCTGTAAAACAGCCTGTTGTCAATCCCAGAATATCAGAGGACTGGCACTTTTCAAATAGGCAGAACAAAGACTGGGAACAGTGCAATATTTCATATTGAAAAACAAAAGAAAGATGGGATAGTCAAAATGGACATGCATATTTGACGGAGGCTTTTGTTTTTACTTTTAATTTGTCAGTTTGACCTTGCTCTGCTAGCTAGCTGACTAGAACTCATTATGTAACATAACATGATACTGTAGAAACCGAGAGGAAAAGACTGAAGGCATTTCAAAATGCTCTATCTTCACACAGCATTCTTGTAGTTCCTTAAGGAAAGAAAGGAAGAATTTGGGTTTTACCAAAGAATGAACAGCACAAGAGTTGGGTGATCAGTCACAGGTACACTTTGCACAGTGCTGTCTCATAATGTAGCGTGGTGGTTAGCTAGCATTTTCATATGAGCTCCTTAGCTTTTGCTCTGAGAAAAACTCCTGCTGCCACCAAATGCTACACATGTTGTTAATATCTCTAGCTGTTAATATCAGGACTGTGGTGGTGTTCATTTTTGTATTTTTCTTAAAAAAAAGCTGAACATAGCAATACTATGTTGCGCTGAAGTTTAAACTTTCTTCGGTTGTCTGTAGGACGCTAGAAATAGGTAGGAATGACCTGCAACAAGTCCATTTTTTTGTGCAGATGGCGTATTAGAAAACAGCAGGAGGAATATTTAGTTTAGTTAGTTCTTTCATATCAGTGAAACATCTTGTAGGGGCACAGTGTTTTTCCAAACCTAGTTCTGTGTTGGAAACAAGGCAGTGTTGATATTTCTACCCACCCATGTTTAGTTGGTTACACTCATTAGCAACACCTGTGCCTTTCTCTGAACCCACAATCAGAAGTCGCCATCTCTGATTTCTACACTGAAGAAATAAAGTCGAGTGGCTCTGCTACTGGCCGTTCACTAAGAAGTTCTTTTTGGTATCTTCTTTGACCTTTGAACTTGCAGTGTCAACAGAAGCAAGAATTGCACTTTATTCATATTTCTTATTACCATTTTGTTGTTTTTGTTTGTTTTTCTCATGAGGAAAAAACTTCACCAAACTATTGAAACACTGAGACTTGATGCAAACTTGCGAGATGACCCTTTTGATAAACTTTGGATAATAAGAAGTATTTCATGCTTTTTTTTGTTGTTATCCTTTGTTATTTGTTACAGTGTGTGCATGTCTGTGTGTGACTGTGTGTGTGCAAGGAACAGCAAGAGAAAGGAAAGGAGAGAGTGTTAGTCCAGGAAATAATGTTTAATTATGTTGCTATTTATTTAAATAAAGCTCACTTCCTACAATGTCTGTGGTTTGAATTTTTCCACATGCACCATCACTCATGTTTATTGGGTTAACACAGTAAAAGGGATTCAGGTCTGTGCACACATGGACTCTGTAAAAGCTACTTCTTTCATGACATCAGGAGTGTGAACTCTGTATTTTAACATTCGTACATCCAGCGCCTTGAATCCTTTATCATGAATCCTCCCTGCAGGTTGCATATCCGCACGCAAGCACATGCTAACTTTTTTTACCTGACCTCCCTTACAACTGTGATTATATGTACAATGTACAGCTCGGAAGTTTTAATAGTCATGCTATATATATTTTCAGGTGTTTGTTTCCATTTAATCTTTTATTATCATCATCTTATTTCTACTTTATTTTAATAATTATCACATGTTTTAGCAGAGCTGTAAAAGTATGAAACCTTGCATCTCACTGCACGTACTGAGGAAGGACTTGATAAATAAAATGTGTCAGTATTGCTGGCAATCATCAATGACAATAAAGATGTGGTAACAACACTGGTGTGACACACTTCATTGTGTATTCGTGGTTACTGTTTAATAGTTTTATATTACAATGTTATAGTTTCTTGATAAGTTTTTATTATATGATAATGCCAGTTCTTAGTGTTTCTTTGCTCAAATTTAAAGTCTTTATACAGACATTAACAGCCAGTATTTTGCTGGACAAAATTCTGTTACACCTTATCTTCCACTAAATGTTGACAAATCACACTGATGATACACTGGACCTGTATGATAATGCTGTGATGCAGAGCGCTGATATGCTGCACCCCAATGATCCTCCTGCTGACTTGTTATTCATGAGACTGAAAATGGGTAGTTGTCTGACATCTGACAGGAAATGCTAAACTATCCATGAGCCACGTGAACTCTGCTGCTCTCCCCTCCTCTCCAAGCTTCCTCATAATCTCAGATAAGAGTGCAAGAAAGAGGTGAACCTCCATTTAAATTTCTGCAGGACTGAATGAAGTGCTGCCTTTTCCAAACTCAAACATGTGTTGAACTGTTACTGGTTACAAGTACAGATTTATGCTGCGAGGGGTCACGTCACTGATTCAAACATACACACTCAAATAGAATAACGCATCTAACATATGGTTTGACACTTGGGCATGACCCTCAGGTGAAGTGCTTGTGAGGGCTCAGTGCAAAAGGAATGCTGTGTATTTGATTTCCAGCCACCAGAAGCGTATCAGTCATCAAGCAGCTGCCTGCTGCTGACATGATCTTGCATTAACTAACAAACATTTTGTAACAAATCTAAACAACCCTGTATGACCATCTGACTTATAAATGCACAGCATATATATATATATATATATATGTGTGTGTGTGTATGTATATAGTGTATGTATATACACTATGTGTGGTGTTGTTGTAGTAGCATAATGTATTTCATTTATGAATTACAGCTCAGTGCTGACATTAAATAAAAAAGAGTCAACACAAAACTAAATATGAGAGGGTAGTTTTTAAGTAGTGAAACTTTATTTGCTTTATATATGAATTAACACTTCATAAACAGAGAAAATCAACAAAGTAAAAAAAATACTAAAAACAAACAGTTGTTAGTAGGATTGGTGTAATGAAGTTTGAGATGTTTTCATGGGATTTTTTTTTTTACAGTAAGGACGCAAGAAAATTTGAATAATGCCAACCTGGTCCTTGACGTACTGCAGCCTATTACAGAGCTATGAGTAAAAAGGGACATGAAAGATTTTTTTGGATTTGCCCGGGGCTATTACGCACTTCAGTATGAAGAACACCTATCCTATCTCACCCCCCAGACTACTCACCATAAAACATTCATAGTGTTTTGAATAAATAACCAGTTTATCAAACTGAAGGTGCACTGGGAAGAAAGGTTTCCTGCAATCTCTTTGTCTGAGCAAAAGCAGAAGAGACAGGCATCAAAAGAGAAAGGAGAGAAAAGTGTAGAAATGTGAAAAATAACTTCCCACCCTGTGATCAACTACAGATGAAAGAGGAACTTTATGTCTGATGACAAAAGGGAAATTCAGACCTATAAGGTCAACAAAGTGAAACAGTTACTTTACTATAAAAAGCCCATGTGCTTCAACATAATGTAAGGCAGTTAAAAGCATAAATACTTTCTGAAAACTACTGTAGAGGTCTTTGGGTCTCTCCCCTTACTGTGAGATTATCACCCTCCTAATTGTGTGTACGTGAGTGAGAAACTGTACTCGTGCGTCACTGCCTATAATCGAGCCCTGTGGCAAGACAAGTATGAATACCAGAGGATTTGTGGAACTCATAGAGGTTCAGCAAAGTAAATAAGCAACTTTTGGAAGCGCACAACAGGACTTTACATAACAGAGTTTGCTGTTTTCATCTGGGAAAGGCAGCAGCTACAGAAACACTTAAAATGTCTATTTTTAAATAACATCCTAGCAGCAGTAGGCTCAGTTTTATAATATAGAGGTTAAGTAGTGCAAATTAATAGTAATAAACATAGGATAACAGATAAAAGAGGAACAGACACTACTGTACTAAGACCACTCTAATTTAGTGCTTGGCTCTCTCTCTTTTCATTTTCTCCAACAAATTATATTAATTAATTTAAATCGTATTGAATTGACAAATTGAAAAAGGTCGTTTGTGACCCGACAGAAATATCAGATTAATCTACAGCTTCTTTTTTGGTAAGATTCAGCTCAGTGTTTAGCTGTTCAGGCCACAGTTTTACTTTGGTTCACCAACACTGCTCTCCTAGCATCTTTTGGCACAAAAAACCTGCTAAAAAGCTCTAAACGTTCATTGCTTACTATCTGGTCACAGCAGACAGATAGAGGTGGTGACTATAGCTGGTGAGCATAGTGAGCATTTAGCAGCTAAAAGCCCAAATGCATCGTTCACTTTAAAATAAAATGAATACTGGACTGAACACAAATGTTGTCTTGTAACTGCTGGATGTGCAAATAAGCAAATGTTTGGTAGCATGTCTGCCACATAAACTTAAAAAGTGATTGTGTCAGTGTTGAGTATACAACTTGTTTCAGCTGACCCCAAATGGCTATAAACCAGGTGTTGCAAGTTTAACGTCACATTTTACTGATTTTTGTCTCCAGATTATCATGTGACCACATCTAAACACAGTTTTTCTGTACCAAATTTAAGAAATGAGAGTGTTGAATGTTGCTGACATTGTAAAGTCCATGGAAAACAATCTGTCATTCCAAGCTTTAGAAATGAAACTGAGCAAATGGAACCAGTAAAGAAAGTAAGTAACAAAAGTTAATTAATCACATGACATTACAGCAAAATAAATGTTCTATGGATTAAACTTCTACACTGTTTATCCATTATGTTTTTAAAGAAAAATGTAATAACACAGAAGTGTAAAGTTTTTCATTGCATAGTCCAATGTAAAACAAATGTTTACTTGATTTGTTAATGAGGCCAGAGTGTCTCATTTAGGGAGGAGGCGTAGGTTCAGCTTGACCTTTAAATCCACACCCATACCTAGAATTAACAAAGAAGTGTAGCTGGGTTGCATGATAGAGTTGGAACATTTGTAATGACTACTGCAAATTCTCTAAAGCAGAACCAACACCCCAGATGGAAACTGCTTTCACTAGCCAAGTGACTGATGACAAAACATTTTTGAGTATAAAAAAAAAAACACACGACTTCCCATACGTCTGTTGCAAGTATGTGAATTTGGTAACAAAATAAATATTTAACTTTAATCATCTCTTTCTTTTTTCTCAGATAGAACACAATTAGCCTGAAGAACAAACAAAACAAAATAAGACAAAAACAGCATGTGTCCTATGTGTATACTGTATAATGTAGAACGTAAACTGCTGTGAGAGCATGATCTTGCTGTCCTCAGCTACAGTCAATAATGCACAGTTAAATGGGCCAAATAATGGGTAAACATCATTTAACTTGTATACTGAGCTTCCATATGAATGCTTTCCCATTATTTGGCCCCCTCTTTGGGGCCAAATAATGGGAAGGCATTCACAATAAGCAACACCATTTTCCACATCTAACCTGCCATTAACACAAAGCATCCCTGAACCCTATCATCACCCAAACAAAGAATAAATACAGTAGGTGGCTTGACACACAGCACCTGCATTGTATGCACAGACTCTATAGTACTGTAGAAAAACAAGCAGCCTTCCATCACAATATTTGCATTGACATGGCAGCAAAGTATTGGTTCATGTGACATCTCTGGTTAATACAACTGGATATTGTCCTGCAAGATTTTGATCAAAAACATGTTTGTGAACATTTTACTGATATGTTCAGAATCGATGTATTTGCAAATCTCCAAATATGTAAATGAAAAATATGTATTCATTAAGTTCATCAAAAATGTAATCCTCTCACAATTATGTTTTCTTCAAAATGTAGCATCTGCTGTGGAAAACTGCTTATATAAACATATTTTGTGCAGCTTCGTAAACTTATACTTCATCACTGCTCAAAAAATGTCTAAAATAACATCTGGAATCTTGCTCTTTATCACTTAAAGTAAATAATCTAATTGGCTGTAAATGTTATCATCCCAAGTTTAAAACTAACTCCAAGGCCTGAGAAAACAAAACACCCTATAACTAATTGTCTTCGCTCTCTCACGCTCCATTCATAGCTGTAATCTTTCACAATGCATTCGCCCTGGACATAAGGTTAGTGTGCAGCGTTGCCATTGTTCTTGTCACTGTGGGACACCACCCAGGACTTTGATTTGGAGGCTCTCTACTGGCACTCAAGTAGAAAGAGATTAAAGAGAAGCGAAGAGATAGACACACACACACACACACGGAGTCAGCTGTGAGAGCTATGACGCACTTTGGGCTCTGTTAATACTGTACAGCAAGCTTTGGCGTCTGTGTGAGCATTCCTTTACAGGCATTACATTCCAGCCCTGTCTCGTACTAAGTTCAACATGCAACTGTGCGATGAACTAGTCTCTCTCAGTCAGTCACAAACATACGTACATACTCAGACTAACTCTTCTTAATTCACTTTCTCCTCACATCTTATGTTCTTGGTGATTTTTTTTATAATGTCAACAAGTCTCATGATATGACCAAAACTGAACTGATTCCAGAAACACAAATTATCTGTAGCTAAAGCCTGATATAAATTGTAACTCGGTGTCATAGACCTCCATGTCAAGAACAATCCAAAAAAAAAAATAATAATAATAGTAATAATCTAAGAGCTAGTGACCTTTTGGAAGTTGTACATAGGTGTGGTGATGCTTTAGTTAAATGTTAATGTCAGCATGCTAACGTGCTCACAATAACAATGCTAGCATGTTGACATCATGCACCATTGTTAGATGTTTTTACATTCTTACAGGCTCTACTAATCTATTCAAATGACTTTATTTTAAATTCCATTGTTTAGAAAACGATGTGATCCAGAATTCGGGGAGAAATGTGTATGAACGTTTATACAAGGCATTTCCATTTGATATAATGGTGTAGCCACTGACAAATGCCTTGGGTTTGAAACAGTTTTTAATGTTGTACATTTGCAATTGGCTCTTGGAACATGCAGAATGTATAAAGTATTTTGAAAAAGCCAAATGTCATTTCTAACTATAGGCTATTATATCATGTGATTCCATGCATTTTTCTAATTTTGTCAGCTGTTCCCTAAAGCCCTTCTTGTGTAATCTCTCACTTCTGAGAAATGATGACGCTTAATAGAAGAGCGATCACAGAGAGAGTCAGAGTGCCTTCTTGCACCATGTGGTCGTAGCATGACACAGGAGTGTCAGAAGTTGTGCCTCTGTGGAAACTTGGAGGACTTGAAGTCAGATGCTGGGTGCATCACTTGGAATATATTAAATAAATTGATTAGAAACAGCTCCAACAAGAGTAACTACCCTCAATATTTTATGGATAATGATACACCGGTCAATAGATTGGAGGATGTAGTAGATAAGTTTAATAGGTTTTTTGTGAATGTTGGTCCTGGTTTAGCCAGAAGCATTTGTACAGATGATACATCCGTCACTATAAAAAACAATACAATCGAAAGGAACATGAGTTCTATGTTTCTGAAGCCCATAGTTGAAAAGGAAATTATAGAGATAGTGAACAAATGTGGTAATAAAACATCTAGTGATAGTGATGGTATCACTATGACAACTGTTAAATGGGTAATTGAGGGGATATGTAAACCATTAACCCATATTTTTAACATGTCATTTCGACTTGGGCAGTTCCCCAATAATATGAAAATAGCAAAGGTTATTCC
>NW_018127979.1:3347331-3351704 GCF_001952655.1 Monopterus albus | reverse complement strand
TATAGGGATCACACCAATGTAGCTTTCATACAGTCTAAATTGTTAAAATTTTTTGATTTAGTGGGATATAAGACTGCTGTGTTTATGTATAAAGCCAGGAACAATTTATTACCTGGTGGAATTCAAAAACTATTTAATGAAAGGGAAGGGGGATACAATTTAAGGGGTCAGTTAAATTTAAAAATTCATGCTATACGTACAACCAAAAAAAGATTCTGTATTTCCATAAGTGGTGTAAAACTATGGAATAATTTAAATGTGGACATAAAAAACAGTACTAGAATTGATGACTTCAAACATAAGTATGAAGGTATGTTTCAATCAAGATACATGCAAGAACAGGTTTAATGATTAATCAGATGGAACATTGTGGGTGTGGGGTAAGAATGTTAGCACTCTGTAATAATTCTTTAGTATATTACTTGTGTGGCGTAGAAGATAATTATCTATGAATGTAATTATGTAGAATGTTAACACTCTGTAATAATTCTGTAGTATATTACTTGTGTGTGTGGTGTAGAGGATAATTATTTAGAGATATTGCTTAGGACTTAAAAGTTGTAAGATGATGTCATGGGGTAGGACTAGATAAGTCTAACTTCTTCCTACTCCGTTCAAGCATGTACTAGGTATAAGTAAATTGATATTGGATTATTATTGTTGGATATGTGTGAAATTACATGTGTTGACATATCAACTGTTTTACATGCTTGAATGAATAAATCAAATCAAATCAAATCACTGATCCTGATGCCTGAGCCTCCAGCTCCCATTACATCAGAGACTGTGCTACTCCTTTGTTGCTACAAGACCATGTATTACAGATGAATATCATGGGTTTCACCAGGGCTTGTCATCAGGGGTCAGGTAATGGTCAAAGTTAAACTTGTCCATTACTTTATCTTATGAAAAAAATACATGCAAAACTAATGTTTCCTTGTACGAGTAGGAAACAACTGCAATGCCATAATATGATATTACTGTTTAAACAACAACATCACTTTCTCAAGGAAGACCTTCACAGGACTGCACTCCATTGTTCTTGGTAAACGTGCAACAAATAGCTGTGTAGCAAAAGGAAAAAAGAGAACTACAAGAGAAAATAATTCCTAGCTCCTGTCTCACCACAGAGATGAGTGTAAAATCTAGACATTAGTTTCAGAAAGATACAGTGAACTGTTTGTCACCTTTCAGTCTGTCTGTCACCTCCTCAGGCTGCACTGGACACATGATGTCATCAGCCTGTGCTGACGTCAGCTGGTCCAGCTCCACAATGTAGCCAACAGTCTGCGAGTTCTTCTTTCATTTCTCGGAGCTACATTTCTCAGAGATTTTGTGTGTGTGTGTGTGTGTGTGTGTGTGTGCGTAACAAAGAGAGAGTGTGTGAGCTTCTCTAAGTGGGTCATGTGTGTTTACATAACCGGACTAAGGGTAGAGAAATGGGTTGAGTATGGGGGCAAGGGTTCATATTACTTGAGCTGATTGTTTGAGACAAGAAGCAATATTTTGTTGCAGCCCAGCAGTCATGAGGTTCTGTTGAATTTGTCAAGGTAATAAACAGTCTCGTCTGAGAGACTTGCGCCTCTTGCTCCTCTTTTTTCACTTGCTTCATTTTTCCTTCCTCAACTGGTCACTGCTGTTGTGTTCTGTGTCACGTACTCAGATTCTTTCAGGCTGTTTGTCATGCCGTACGTCCTCTGCCTGGCTGCTTGTCTATTCATTTACAAGACTTGGCCCACACTTCCATGTTGCTCAGTTATATTAGTTACTTCCTGTCGGTGTTGCGCAAAGTTATAACATGACCCCATGACCTCAAGTCAAATCACAGGAGCAAGCACCCTGCTCGAAGGAAGTGAGTGCACATCCTGTTGACATCATGATGTAATGCTCATTTTGCCATTTCACAGAGGGAGTGGCTAATGATGAAAATGTCTAATTACTTTTCTATTTCACTGGAGAAACACCTGACTGGAAAATGCCTGGGCCCTAACAAAGGAGATAAGGATGCTGGGGGATTACTCAGGAGGTTTCTTTACTTGTTCCATTAAAGCATTCCCGCCAGCTACTACTGAAACCCAGTGGCCTGTAAAAATGAAAGGCCTGCAGTAACGAACTCTCGGGGGCATTGAGCGGGAAAACCCTTTCACTCAGTGACAGTCTGGAGACATTGACGTAAGAGATGAACACAACAGATGGAAGGATGGGGGCTCCCAAAGTGGAAAGCCCTGACTCAAAACAACAATGTGCATCTCTCCCATAACCTGACACACAGTACAAACACGTCCACATTTTCATTAAAGAATATACTCACTGTGGGGATGTCTTAAATTTCTTTGACTTATATTTAAAATTAGCTTCCTTAAATCAAACACACACCAGCCTATGTGTCACCTACAGCCTCTATAAAATGATAGGAACTTGTGTTTAATAGCAGCTGTGTGAGAGGCAACACATACTGCGGAGCGATATCACTCACACACCGTATGGTGCATGTGTCGGAGCTCATGTTACACATGGGTGTCTGTGAAAACAGAGACTTACACAAGCCTGTGGTATGCAAGACCACTGATAGCAGAGACACAGAAGTACAGTACATCACGTAGCACAGACAAACATCCAGAGCCACTGGAGCAGTTAGCAGCACTACTGATGCTGTGCCAGTAGCCAGATTATAAAATTAATAGCATGAGCAAAAAAAGAGTAAAAGTAGTTTTAATAGCTTTGTTGGGTTTCCTCATACGGGATTTCTTTCATTGTCTCTATGAAGAGCTGACAAATGTTCTTATGCATTTCTTTCCATTTTCTGACATTAGTATCTGTCAACGCATTACATCACATTAATATTAAATACTGTGTTGTAATGATAAAAACAAGCTCCTTAGGCAATTAACATTACTTAAGAAAATGGGAAACATTAAATGAATTTTGGTAGTTGCAGTTTGTCTCCTGTTCCTCTGTCCCATTTCATGAAAAACCAAAAAGTACATATTAAAGAGGCTGTAGCTCAGTCGCTGGTAACTCACTGATTATTATAAAGCCTGCATTTGATTGCAAAGATATAGTCCAGTACTGAATTTTATTTTGTTGTGCAGAGGTTCCGGAAATGTACATGCATATTGTTCATGAAAATCTGTCACACCAAATGGATTAGCATCATGAGGCATGTGCCCATCAGTGAAATTTTAGACAGTGAACAACATTAAAGTCTAGAACTAATGGTTGAAAAAGACCTTGATAATGGTAACTGAACATACACACACCCGCACACACACACAGCAACAACAAAAAGCAAAAAAAAAAACCATGAACGCAGACTAAAGGCCCAAAAGAACAGACTAAAATGCTCATTGTGAGATTGTCATGTAATGAATGCTTCACAAAGATACAGAGATAATCTGTTAATGGATGTCTGATGTAAAAGCATTTTATACAGAAGCACTATGACCCTCTGCTGTGTTTCCAGACATGTCATCAAGTATTGAAAAGCTGCAGCAGCTACTAGCTTGGACTCCAGGTTTCATAACAGACAATCCCGCCTGTCCCCATGAGAGACACCTACACAGAGCCTGGACACAGTGTCTGGGTGGACGAGCTGACAGGGCAGCACAGTGTGACTCACAGCGGCTCTATACTCCATCTAATGCACCACCTCTGCCTTTCACTGCACATAAGCATCAAACTCTTCTCAGAGGGAGGACTTGGTTTGTGTGTGTGGATCTGTGTGCCACAGATCCTGTGCACTTGTGGTTCTTTGTCCCAGTTATATTTTTCTTTAGCTTTTCTGTGCACTCCTTATGTTGCTCGATTATAGCAGAAATCACTGTAATTGTATCCACCCATCAATTTCACTTTTCCGGATTCATGTCTGTTTGGCAGCTGCTGGGTGTGTAACCGCAAAGAAAGTGGCAGTACAGGTTTGTACTGCCACTTGTGTTGCTCCTTCTTCGGGCTTAAAAAGCAGTTTTTAATGCTAATGGGCCTCCAAAACCAGAGCAAGTTACAAATGGAGCCACAATTACAGTCAAACTCAAAACAAGCATGCATACATTCAGTGTTTGTTTTGACTTATGTACTCATTCTATCAAAATTTAAAGTTGTAAGAAAGAATGAGAGAAAATGTATGTTCTTCTGTTACAACAGTTCCCCTACGTTACATTCTCCAAGGCAGTGTTTCTCAAATTGGGGTGCAAGCACCCCTAGGGATACTTTGGAGTACTGCGGGGGATACATTTGACTTTTTTTTTTTTTGAAACTGTAAATAAAAAAAAATCTGTCCTGTATAATTACACTATAAGTTTAGTAAAAATTGTAGATGTAAGTCCAGTAAGTCCACATTTTATATTCAGTATCCTATTTTCAGTGCGACCGTTAAC
>NW_018127979.1:3340139-3347244 GCF_001952655.1 Monopterus albus | reverse complement strand
CCAGACCATCACTGAAGCACAAGCCCATGTGTCTCCATAAACTGTAAGTGTGACTTATCAAAACCACACAACTACAATGACGTCTTATTGCTATTGCATGACAAAAATTTGCCATGAGTTTAGTGATGGTTCTTGGCTACATTTGAAATGTAGCATTTAAGTGTTTTTCAGTTACAAGGTTGTTTAACAAATCTGACACTGATGGCGTACCTCTTTATACCAGATATGTTGTACACTGGTTGGGGGGTACTTGGTTGAAAAATGTTTTAAAAAGGGGTACATTAATGAAAAAAGTTTGAGAACTGCTGCTCTAGGTTTATTAATGATGAAATCAGTATTGACAGTTTGAATGGAAACATCACAACGATTTCAGTAATGACACCGGCACACAGCTCAATAGAAGAGAACTTTACTTAAGCCACATTTGAACAGGATTATTAATTGTTTTATAAAACAGCAATATGTCAGAAATTCTTTAAATAAATGATTTGAAAATGGTGAATTATGGTTATCAAAAAGTCAGACCCAAAATCTCAGTATACAAAAAGGAATACACACACATTTCAGCTTGAATTTTAATAAAAGCATTTTAACAATCACAGCTGAAATGGCTCAGTGTGTTTTTACACTGGAATTGTTTCATGGTCGGCTGATATCAGGAGCTAAAAGTGAGCTCATACGTAGCAGAAACAGGGGCATGAGTTTTCAGCATTCACTCGCCCCAAAGGGACACTTAAGAAAAAAATGAGAAACAATAAACACATTTTGGTAACAACTATAAACTGTACGTCTCTAACCCCCTAAAGTATACTGCTGTGCTCCCCATGAGGGGCCCTACTGTGATGCAAAAGATAAATCAGCAAACAGCTGCTGGACCCGCCATTCGTTTGACGTGTTTTCTCAGTGATTCAGTCTTTTTGCATGCCAGTAAGTTAATCTGTATTCCAGCCATCTCTGTCTACCACTGACAAAATGATTTTTCTTTTATCTATTTTCTTCTATATGTGCAGGGGAAACGTGATCAAAAGCTGGAGAGGACATGAAGGAGAGATGAGATGAGAGATGGCAGGAGTCTCTGTCATCTCATTAGTTGACGCTCTGATGATATATGTACATTTTGATGGAGGAATGACGCAAAACGTGAATGTTAAAACCGCAACATGTTCTCTTCCTCTCCACTGTGTCCTGCTCCCACTTCACGGCCATTAATACAAACCCTGTGATGGTTCACAGTTTTTTCCATTGTGCTGTGTTCCTGTTGGCTAAAGAGCCATTTCCTGTCACGGATCCCAGGGACTCATTTTCTGAACGCAAACTGTGTGTTCTTAAGGGGGAAAGTCATCGGAGTGGGAATCAGATTTTTATCAGCAATACAGGAAGTTTCCCCTTCATCAGGTGCAATTACACAAAAAAACAACTCAGTGCATTAAAAGGAAAACAGTTGAGAATAATAAACAGCTGCTTGTTAATGTGATTTGATTTACTAGGGCCTTTCTTTGCATGTAGAAATACAGCTGATATAGTAGACTACATCAAAAAATGTCTCTTTACCTCCTTTAATCATTCCTCCAGGCTGAACTATCAGCCAGAGCTGTTCTTCGGGGAGCCAGTAATGTTACCATACATCTACAGCCAGCACAGGAAAAACATCAGTGTCTCCATCTGGAACATATTTCTTCTTTTCTGTAAGATTTTCATCTCTCTGAATTTGTTTACACTTTGAACTCCTTGCTGAATTGCATCCTGAGCTTTTAAAGCATTTCTCAGCACAAACAAACTGGAGACTTCAGAACACGGAGTTTATTGTTCAGTATGCAGGCTATACAGACGCCGGCATGGCGGACACTGACACTGTGCTATTTTCAACTCTATTGATCTCCCAGAGAGGAAGGACAATGGTAATAGTTCAGTGGTTAGACCATTTGGTGCGATGACGCAAGAGTTTATGGGTGAGGGGTTGTGACTGTAGGCGCCATGACCCACTAACTCCAGTGAGTTAGATTACAGTGGCTGGGAGGTGTGAAGGCCTGAACCAGCAGGCCTGTTACTGACACTGGCAGTGTTACCGAGGGACAACAGGCCCAAGTCTCACCGGGTGACAACCGGAGGCAGCAGCCCAGTGACGAGGGTCCTCCGTCACTGCCAGTAGCTATGCAGTGGCTCAGAAACTGATGGGATTCAATTTGTGCAACTTAGACAGGGACATGTCATCCTCACCACAGTGTGTGTTGTATGTGTGGGTGTCACTGTCCGGCAAGTGTTGCCAGGCACAGCTACTGTGCTTTTCCTGTGGATTTCACCGGCCCCTATCTGATTTATAGCCTATACACTAAGCAGAAAGTAGCCACTAGTAACAGCACAATCTTTGAACAGGTTTAACTTTTTGAACTTTTTGTCTCACTGTATGTAACTTGGATCATAGAACGCAACTGTACCGGGGACGACAATGACATGATGAGTACTGAGTAATGCTATAGAATGTTTTTAGTCTCACAACACCACACACTGCTACATTTAGGCCTGCATGCATAATTAAAATGCACATATATGCTCATGTACCTTTTTGGATTTTTTCAGCCCAGCAGGGTCATTTAGTGGAGGAGGCTTTGTAAGATCCCTGCAGGACTCACTTAACCAGTGGCTTTTAATCACTTTTAATCTGTTGCTATTGAAAAATTCAGATATGGATTTCTGACTCAGCGGTTTAGTTTCACCCTTTACTCATGATGCAAGCACATGACACCATCAATAACGCACGCTGAATGTCAAATAGCACTGCAGGCTAGAACATGGATCGGGCCACATATTGCTGTCTGAACCTGACCCTTGCCCAAGAGTGTAGCATCTGAACTCGACCCGGACTCAACAAGCTTATAGTATATAATGTCCAAACCCGACCTGATCCTGAGCCCAACTGTGTTTTTCCTTTATCATTAAACAAAGCAGACATTTGAGTGCTCCAGCTCTCTAGCCTAAAATTTAGCCTATGTGTTCTAACCCAACCTGGACCCAAACATAATTTCTAAGTTTCTGCCCAAGCCTGGCCTGAACCCTTGAGTACTGATGGGTCCCGTCAGGCTCGGTTCTGGTATGCAGTCAGTGGGAGTGGGTGACAGTGATCAATATTGGTTAGCTTATTTAAAGTACAAGTTTTGAGAAAAAAAAAGTGGATTCAATTGGCTTTTATTCACAAAAAAAATTATATCAGACTCCAAAAGTTACCCATGCTGTGGCCCCTCTGGCCCCCCCCACTTTTGTGGTCTATGGCAGGCTATATAACATTTCACATGTAGGCAGCTCAGCAGCTGTAACATGATGAAGTCTACATCCAGGGGCAATTTGACCCTGTCATAGACCCCTGGGCTTGGTCTGTCTGTTGGCTCTGTTCCATCACCACCACAAGACAACCACAAACATTCACTTCATTTATACTTCATCACGTCTTTCAAATAACACAAACATCTTTCTCCAACACTGTCAGTGCAACAGACCACACCAGATGTATCAGCTGTACAGTGTGGAACATAATACAAGCATTAAAATTAAACACCGACTTACTGACCTGGACAGGTTTTGACAAGTTTCCAGATGCACTTTGGCCCAGTAGGTACAAACAGTGTCAATAATGGACTTTCCCATTTCCCCAGGTCAGGTCATTGCGGGATCTAGTGCTTACAGATACTGAGGCACCCTCATTAACATCTTCAGCGGTCTCTCCAGTTTGACGGTGTTGTGTGTGAAAAAACACAGGTGACCCTTCAGTGGATGAACATGTATCAGTAATTTCCAAGTCAGCGTCTGGCCCTGGTTGTACCACTATCTGGTCCTCTCCACAGCTGCTCACCATCATCTTGGTTAATGCCATTCACATGAGGACTTGCACCTGCTGCTATGTTGTTTGGAGCCTTTTTGAAAAATACAGTGAACTCTGGTATTTTCAAAAGTTACTCTTAGTCTTGCTTTTGTTTTTCTATTTTAGCCGAGAGATGGCAGTGTCGACACCCGGGATCGACCTGTTTCAAAGCCTGGATTCAAGGCAAGGTTTATAACATCAGTCACAATATCACAACTATTTCAGCTGAAACTGCAATTAATCTTTTTGCCAGGAGGCTGTGCACAGCCAGGGTTTCAAAATATTGGTTGTTTCAAATGTACTGAAACTGTTTTGATTATTAGAAATTGCTATTTGGGCCTTTTTGAGCACTCCTCTCATGTCTCCTAGACTTCACCATGTTTGTTTACATTCCTGTCACTCAGGAGGTTATCAGACCGGTTCATAAGGTGACGAGACACCAAACTCACCAGTCAACACTTATCACCGCTAGCAACAAAATGCCCAGTCAATCAATAAACACCATTAATGACATTATACCCCTCAATGGTCATTACATGCCCCTGTCCATGTCAGTGCTAGTAGCTTTGTGTAGCAGCAGGTACTTAGTTTTTTAAACGGCTGGTTCCCAATCATTTGACTTGTGACACTTTGAAATTATGTAATAACTCCAGAGGTGCAGGAAGCAGTTTAACCAATGGTTTTACAGGCCTGAAGAAGTTTAAAGTACTTTCTAAAGTACTAAAAAGGAGTAAAAAGTTACAAAACATCATAATTACATGTCTCCTTGAGAAGTTCAGACTACATGCAGACCCAGTGGTATCTTGGAAAAGTAAGATATATCTAATAGGGATCATGTAAATGTCAGTAAGGATAGGATATAATGGCTAATTACCCCACTAGTCTGGTGTTTTGAAGGTTCATTATAACATGGGACCCTCTTCACATACAGGCAGTCATGTGTTCTGTTGTTGATATAAAAATATTGCTTATAGCTACTTTAAGTAATAGATGTGAATGCTTTTCCCACAGATCATTGTACTCAGGAGGCTGGAACATCCAGAAATGCCTGATGACAATCTGAAAATGTACACTGTGGTCCTTTGTGAACATAATCCTGTGTTGATGACTAACAGTGTCAGCCTGTGACTGGACTCCGCTTGCTGATGACAGATCAGATGAACACATGCAGAGGACATTGAAGGATAGTCTGAGGTGCTGTCTGCCGTTTTCCACACATATATTAGCTGTGCTATATGACTGGTTTGCCCCTTGAAGGACGGTTACAGCTCAGCACACCAAGTGTCTCCTACATGTCAAGCCAGTATTCAGTGCCACCAGAGCTGTGAATTGAGACACTTTTACATACACTTCTACATACAGTAGTTGTGCCTGTCGAGCAGCGTGTGCCAGTGCTGCCTCCCTCTGGTCTATTGAGAGACTGCACATGAGAACAACTGTCCAGAAGAGACAGAAAACATTCAGTTAGTTTAAAATTTGTATATATTTATATCTACTACCTGAATCCACCCTGAATATATGAATAAGCAAATATTTCTCACTTTAAACATTTGAAAAAGCTTCATTAACCAGGAAGTAAAGTGTCTGTAAACTGGAGGTTTCATGTTCCCACACTACACTTGTCAATGTTGACTACTTGCTTCAGAGTAGTTGTGATCTCACAAAACGGGTTTGTACATATGTTTCAAACTCTAATTTAAGTTACACAAACATACAAAAACTTTCAACTGATAAATTAAACCAACCTTCGGGTGTCAAACTCCGCACAGTAGAGGTCAAACATCCAAATGGAGGTTCTCCACAACAGAAATAGAAATAGCAAAATTAGCACCAGCTTTAGAGTCACAATACCCACTTTCAGGGGACACACAGCAGGATAAATAAACCCTTAAGGTATAGTTCAAGTAAAAATGTGTTTTGAGTTGTCAGCAGTTCCACTTGAGATATTTCAGATGGTTTCATTTAAATAACTTGACTAAGTATGTAGGTATGAAGTGCTTTGCTTTATTTTGTGAGGCAGCACTACAGTCACCTCTGTGTTTTTTATATGCAGGTACAGGACTAGGTGTTTTTTTTAATAACACATTTGATCCTTGATACTTAAACCTCTGCTTTCTTTCCAAAGATTTTATTTTAAATTCTGCATGTACAGTGAACTCCACACATCCGTGGCCTTTTAACTCCAAGTTAGTTTTTTTTAATGGACAAATATTTACTACAGTATTTTAATGCGACAATGTTTAATTTTAAAATAAAAGCTTGAATCTGCAAAACAGCTGTCAGAGTAGAAAGCACAATATTTCCCTTTGAAATGTAGTGAAGCCTACGTTTTATAAAAATTGAAATATTTAGGTAAAGTACAAAACCTTCTGCTAAAGTAAGGTAAGTAATTATGCTTAAGTCCAGTACATGAGTACAAGTACTTGTCTTAAAAACACAATCACACATCACACCACATCCACAGTTGCTGTTTTCATATATTCTACTGCATCTAATATAACGTCACAGCCAAGCCTGGATAGTGAGAATAATCAAAAAGCCCTGATACAACATTTTTGTCTTAGAGTTACATCTATAGTATGAAATCCAGGAAAAATAGTGAAATAAACTATGTGAAGTAAAAATATATAGACTGAAAACTGCGGCTACAGAAATAATTGCTTGTTCAGTGCCATGTTTGAACCTACGCGTTCATACAATTATCTGGTGCCTGTCAAATGTCTTAGAACCAGAGGAAATTCTTATTTTTTCTGCTTTTTGTTTTATGTGAAGTCCAAGAACTCGAGCTGTTGTTATATGTAACAAATGAAATTTTCAAGATGTTCATCTGAAACTGTACCTTCTGAACAGTGAAAAGAGTGACATTTAGTTTGGACTGTACTTGGTTCTTACAGTTTTAATCTGTCTTGAACAGGAGCAGGCAGTATCATCTCTCTGAGGTTTATGATGTAAGATTCATTAAATCAGTCAAGTTAAGTAAAATTTTCCAATTTAATGAGATGAAAGTCATTTTCAGAAATCAAGGAAAAAGGTTAATCAATGCTGTCACAGCTTCTAAAACAGGTACCTTCCAATTAGTCCTAGAATAAATTTGAGAGGGAACAAACTTAAAAAAATAATGGAGATGGATATTAGAAGGGAAGGACAAGCTGTCACAGCTTGTGGTTCAGAATCGTCCAGAACGCTCTCTGTCTCTGGAGCGACGTCTCTGGTGGTCACGGCCACCTCCTCGGCCTCTTTCCCGTGAGCGGG
>NW_018127979.1:3326042-3340123 GCF_001952655.1 Monopterus albus | reverse complement strand
TGTGACGACTGTGGAAGGCAGGAAGGAGTGACAATGAATCGCTATGTAACCATGTGAGTTTACCTATGTGCCTCAGTGTAAAGGTAATGAATAGGTTTGTACCCCTTCCTCCGGTACCCATACAGCTCTCTTCTCAGTTCACGTGAGATTGGCTTCAGATGCATGAAGTTACAGAAGCCACCACGAGTGCATTCCCTGTGTAGACAGAACAACTTAGAGCAGGTGGAGCATGAAAAACAGGACAGCATGACAGAAGATTTAAGTGTCCTTGGTCAGGGCACTCCTGAAAGAGATGCCCTTTCCTGGTTAATTATATGTATATACAGTCTATCCCATCTTATAGCACTCACCCCATTTCATACTGGCGACAACAGGCTTCTCTGAAGTCCGTGACAGGAGAGAGCTCGGCATGGATGGGCTGTCCATTAAACCACCGGTTATTCAGGTCTATCACAGCCTTTTCAGCGTCCTCTTCATTACGGAACTATAAAGGGCCATAAAGAGACAAACATTATGGCTGAAGAAGATGATTACTGGGTCCGAATAAGTGCTACAAACCACGGTGTTACAGTAATGGTAGGTTATGTGGCTTTTAATCCTGACACTCACCTTCACGTACACATTTCCTACTAGGTGATCACCAAGGTTGTCACATACGTTCATTTCCTCCACTTCTCCGTATTTTTCTTCCATCTCTGTGAAGACCTCCTGAAAAGATGGCAGAGAAAAATCAAATGTAATGTTAAGTAATGTATTTCACTGCCCATTGTGAAGATGTCTTTTAGGCCATTAAAAGACAGGCTTGCTTATTCCCTTCTTTCTAAAAGACTGAAACAACTTGTGTGTTTGTACTGTAAACATCAGGGTATTTGCAGCCCATTAGCTTAGCTTAGCACAAAAACCAAAAACAAGCCTGGCCGGGGACAGTAACTTCTTGTGGTCTCTGCTCTTTACCTGGTAAAAAAAAAAAAATTATCCAGCACACTACACCCCTTAAAATGAATATACTTCAGTTTTTGAATGGATTAATCAAATGTGATGTGATGTGGTAATTAGTGAGGTGCTGTCAGTGGTTAGACAGAGACAGACTAACTGTTTCCATCTGTCTTTATGCTAAATAAAGCTAAGCAGCTGATGGTTCATATTTACCGTAGAGAGATGAGAGTGCTATTGATTTTCTCATCTAGTTTGCCAACTCAAGATGAAGAAATGCACATCCTCAAACTCCTATAACTATGTACCAGCACCTTCATCCTTTGATCGGCTTTTGTACTATGCATTATTCAAAGGGAACATCACAAATGTAATACAGAAATGAAACATTCTCTGTATTTGGGATTAATTATTTGATCACTGGTAAGTCAAAGCCCAGTTCTGAGCAATGAACAAACAATTTTATGCGACTAAACCTTGACTAACCTTTATCTACTACCACTTTTTAGGACTCAGGTTAGAGGAAACACCACTACCCAGTAGTGTGATTCCTTGATGATTTAAAACCAAGATCATAAACAGTTGCATATTATATAAGGTTTTAGCTCATTATGAGAAATTATTCTTGAATTAGTTACGAAAATGTATCAGTGATAAAGTGGTGTGGTCATGGTTTGAGGCAGAGCTGCACTATATGACACAATCTTCTGAATGGCATGCGTTACCTCAAAAAACTCATCATAGTGCTCCTGCATTTCCATGTCACTGATAGCACCTGGTGGTTATAAGAGACAATAATTTAACACATAGAGAATGTAAAATTTCAACAAAATTTCTGTGTTACAGAGACTGAGGAAAACACAAATTCTGGACACAACGTGCTGTTTCCAGGAGTGTGAATGACTGGAATGAAGAGGCATCAGGTCACTTGAGTGATATTTGTTTGGCAATTTTAGGGATGGACGTTAATTTGCAAATCTCCCAATTGTGCAGTGACACAGATGATTTACAGCAAGTTTGATCAGTTCAAGTTTGAATACTTGTAAGGACAAACCTCGGATTAAAAAGTAAAATAAGTTAGAATAGGAATATGAATATGTTTGTGCATGAGGCCCAAAGTCTAAATGTCAGGACATGATAGGTGATTAAATGATTTACATTGAATAAACTAACTGCTGGTTGAGAAAAGCCTCTGTCCAAATGATTACAAAATGCCTGTGCAGTTTCACACTGTCACGCCACCTTATAACTGCTGCTGTTTGCTGCTGTCTGATCAGAGTCAGAGCAAACATGAGTGTCTGAGCAGAGAACATTACACTTCTGTCATGGTTAAAATGGTTTTGTACTTACAAGTCAGACCATCAGCAGACTGGGCGCTGTTTTGAGGGTTCCGATAAATGTTCAGGAGGGCAATTGTCTGAAACACAAAATTGTGCATTTTTGGGATGAATAGTTTTTGTTAGAGCTGGGTATTAAACCTCACTGATTTCTTTTTTTGTTGGTACTGACCGAAACATGGCTATTGCACAAGACAGTGGAAAAGAAATTCCAATAATTAACAGTAAATAACTTAAGATTGTAAAGCACAGAATTCAGATTTCAAATGCAACTACAGAGTCAAGACACCATCACAGAGATACTGAGAATGTCCTTTAATCCCCAATAATTTTTGTTTAATATTAAAATTTTTACAGGTTTGGGTATTAATACCAAATGATTACTGTTAACTAGAAATAAATGCTTTGTTCCAAAATCTTACCTGGCTGAATGTTGGCTTGTTGTGTAATCTGGAGCAGCGGTCTCCATGTCGACAGGCACCAATTTTAAAATAAAAAGAGCAGTTGACCCTGGTGACAATGAGAAAATAATGAAGATAAGGTAAACTGAAACTTTGACTTTATGTCCGGAAGGCGTTCAGGCAAACAGGGGACTTGAAAACCTACATCTTTCTCCAGAGAGACATGCTATGAACATAACTGTCTTCCAGAAAAGGCTTCCTGAGAATAATAACATCTTATTTTGCTCATCATCTTCAATGAATAGCCAATCCAAGGAAATCAGTGAATTCACAGATATTGCTTCAAACTGGCTCCATTTATGAATGTCCATTATTAGTATTTTTAATGTTCATTAGACAAGGTCTTGATGTCTTGTCAGATTTAAAGTCTTGTTTACTTATTCTTAAAGGAGATTGTTCTTGATTAAAAAAAATTCAAGTCCTAGTTTTAGATAATTTTATTTGCTGTATAGCTGCTTTCAAAATGTAGGCTTCTTTTGTTAGGACAAAAAAACATGTTGGAAAATATAGTTCAATTTCTAAAAGATAAGTATTGAAAACAGCTATACTGATTTGGAGTCAGTTGAGATGGTTGCCACTTGCACTACCTGATAATCATACAAGTTTGATCCTATAGATCTCATCCAATGCCTCATTAAAAGAATGAAAACTGACAAATTTTGTGGGTTTTTGTTAAATTGGATGAATATTTGGAAAGATTTTGTCAAACATGCCACTTGTAACCGACATTGTTTAAAATTTATTTTATGTTGTTTGTTAAGATTAAATATAAATACAAAAGCATTTGCTGTTGGGCAACAATACATCAGCCCTACTAAGACACCTCCATTCTCAGCATCCTGAAAATTTTAATAAATCACATAGGTTACTACAGGACAACCTGAAAAAAATCACATGTACTTTGTTGATTAGTGTTTCATTTATTTAGGCATATTAATTCAGCATATTTTGTTATTAAAATGCTTTCTTCCATCTGCCTTATTGCCACAAGGCCTACAGTAACTTAATTTATTCAAAATGGGGTCTCTAAAGCAGGAGAGGCTTTGAGCAAAACTGTTAAAGTACCCAATAAAACGCTTGAGTTTTTCTTAATATAAACTCCAGTGAAAACACTCATGTCTTCATCGGCTGTAGTCACACAAACACTCCACATTTGGGAGGCCCATCCTCCATAAATAGTTTTTCCAACTGAAATGTTACATTTGGGCTATACCCAAATGAAGGCAGCCTATAAACGCCTTCTCATTTAAAACACCTCTATAAGTATAAAATAAAAAAGAGCATAGAAGATGTATGATTATCACACCGTTTAGGTACACACAATGATATTGTGAAATGGCTCAAGACATGCGTCTTCAAAACCGTTCAAGAACCGTGTCTCCAGTCTTTCTATTGTATGTACGCATATTTGGTCAACAGATGGCGCGAGCGGAGGATGATTCAAATGTCTCAAAACAACGAAATCAATTTCCGAAGCAATGGGTTCAATTGATTCAAAACTTCGGAAAGCCTCGTTTCTTGCATCACTAAAACACGAAGGAAAAATTGCGTAAAATAAAACAACTACTTACTTATCTTTCTCTGTTCCAAAAATGGACGCCAGGTACTCTGCCATCTTGCCTCGTCTATGTTCATCCAACAACCAGCAACAACGAAAACACTTCCGTCCCTGCTCCTTCAGAATAAAAGCATAATTCCCACATAAGATGCAGTGGACACAAATCAGAATTTTTTTTCTGATAAAATTGACACATTATTCTAAGATTTAACAGATTATTAGGCACCGTTGTGAAGTATTGAGTAATCAAACAACCACGCCTGCCATAAATATACAATGCATATTACCTGTTGACTCTGTGATTCAACTCTGCTAGTTTTTAATAGCCTATATGGTTAATGGTGCTGAACTGGTTTGTGATCTATGTGGTGGTGTGTGCGTGTGTGCCAAAATACCCCTTTGCCTCATACTACCATTCAAACTGCATTAAAATTACATCCTATCAAAGTTAGTCAAACCTTTGCAGTGGTTACACATCCACTGTACAGGGAGGAAGCACTGATTAAAAATACTCCATTACAAGTCAAAGTGTTACATTTTAAACTTTACTTAAATAAAAGCACAGATGTACAAAAGAAAATACACTGAAAGTACCAAAAGTGAAACTAATCATGCAGAATACACTGAAAGTACCAAAAGTGAAACTAATCATGCAGAATTACGTCTGTCATAATAAAGTACTTATATAGTTGGATTACAAATAACTGATGCATTAATGTGTAGCTACATCACTTAAATGTTGCAGCTGGTAGGTGGGGCTTATTGTAACTGGCATATTGCTGAGTATCCTGTGAACTTCCCTCTGGAGATAAATTGTTGATTCTATTTTATATTATTCTAAATCTACAAAGTGTCTTAAGTTATCAAATTGTAGTAGAGTTTAAGTATGTAGTAGCAAAAAAATCGAAATATCTCAAAATTGTAGCTACTTACGAACAGTGTTTCAGTAAATGTTCTCAGTTGATTTGATTTGATTTATTTATTCTTTCAAGCATGTAAAGACAGTTGATATATCAACACACATAATTGTACACATAATCCAATATCAATTTGCTTATACCTAGTACATGCTTGAACTTACATAATTACATACTTTGATAATTATCTTCTACACCACACAAGTAGAATTATTACAGAGTGTTAACATTCATACACCACACCCACAATGTTCTATCTAATTAATCATTAAGCCTGTTCTTGCATATATCTTGATTGACACATACCTTTATATTTATGTTTAAACTCGTCAATTCTATTACTATTTTTTATGTCTACACTTAAATTATTCCATAGTTTTACCCCACTTATGGAAATACAAAATCTTTTTTTGGTTGTACGTATAGCATGAATTTTATAATTTAACTGACCCCTTAAATTGTATCCCCCTTCCCTTTCATTAAATAGTTTTTGAATTCCACCAGGTAATAAATTGTTCCTGGCTTTATACATAAACACAGCAGTCTTATATCCCACTAAATCAAAACATTTTAACAATTTAGACTGTATGAAAGCTCCATTGGTGTGATCCCTATACCCCATCTTATGCACAATTCTTATCGCTCTTTTTTGTAATATATACAATGGTTGAAGTGAGCTTTTGTATGTTTCCCCAGTTTTCAACGCCACACTCTAAGTATGGTAAAATCAATGAAGAATACAAAATACGTAGTGCTTTCCTGTCCAAAATATATCTAACCCTTGCCACTATTGATATATTCTTTGCTATTTTATTTTGAACATATCTGATATGAGATTTCCAGGAAAATTTGTCATCAACTATGACACCTAGAAATTTAATTTCATATACTCGTTCTATATTAGCTCCCCCAATTTTCAATTGAGGTTCATTATCTAGTCTACGATTCCCAAATACCATAAATTTAGTTTTATCCAAATTCAGAGATAGTATATTACTATCACACCATTTCTTTTCAGTTAGTTTCCACTACTGGTTAAATACTGTATATGTCAGAATATTCCTACTGGCCTATAACCTACTGTCTTCATACAATCATTTAAATAGATATAGAAATAGAAAAAAATAGAATAGGTTAGCTTACTGTACAGTAGTGAAGTGTCCACTATACGATTCATCTACTGTATGTATGAAAACTAGTTTGTCATTAAAATTAGATTTCAAGAGAAAAGCTTTTGGTTGGCGGGTTTTTATGTGCGCTTTAACATTACTTTGGACACTTAATAATTGTCTTTATTTTGAAGGTGAGACATCCAAACCGGAAACATTTGATCAGTCACTTCCGTGTCAAGTGTGACTTTCGAAACAAGAGCTGCATTCAAAGTACACAATCATTATGTACTGCTAAAGTATATCAATTAATCAGTGATTGAAAGTAACTCAATAACTTTACTCAAGCACGGTACTTTTTTGTGGTATCTGTACTTTACTTGAGTATTTTCATTTTCTGCTACTTCAAACTTTGACTTCACTACATTTTAGAGGCAAATAATGTACTTTTTCTGCGATGGATTGGCGACCTGTCCAGGGTGTACCCTGCCTTCGCCCGATTGCCGGCCGGGATTGGCTCCGCACCCCCCCGTGACCCCGTTCAGGGATTAAGCGGTAGAAGATGAATGAATGAATGAATAATGTACTTTTTACGCCACTGCATTTATCTGATGACATTAGTTACTGGTTACTTTTCATAGTCAGAATAACTATACAAAATAGAGTATAATCATATAACTTTAAATTATTATAAACATAATGTAATTAAAATAAGCTCCACCTTTACCAGCTGCAACATTAAAATGATGTCTACCTTAATGTATCAATAATTATATGATATAGTCCACATTAATGTGAAATGTGCTATTCTGCATAATGAGTACTTTTACTCTTGGTACTTTAAGTATATTTTGATACAAATACGTTTATAGTTTTACATTTGTAGCTTAACATTTTCAATGCAGGACCTTTAGTGAACTAGACACTTTTGTGCACAAAATTTGAGAAATCTCTCTCAATAATTCATGTTTAAAGACAAAGGACAGAAAATCATTTGCAAAGCAAAAATAATCTCATATAAAAATATTGCTTGACCTGCAGATAATATCTACTAGCTGTTTATCAGAAATGCAACTGCAGAAACCTACAAATTATTCAGTAAGCTGAGACATGAATCTTGTGATTGACAAGCAGGTTTATTTTACTGATAAGAAATTGTTACTGAATACTTCTTTAACAGTCTGCCTAGTCTGCAAGAACTAAGTAAACAACCACAGGTAATGGTTATAAAGCCAATATATAGCCTTTACTCAACACATTTAGAGACGAAATTCTATGGGCTGCAAATCAAGCTGTTAAATATGAGATAAGATAAGGTAAATCTAATTCCACCCTGTTGTAACTATCTAAAATTGTTTATTTCAAACTACTGGCTCATAAATACAGATCATCCTCACATTTGACCTTTGTTCTTTCATTAACCTTCTTTTGACTTAAAACAGCTTGTAGCAAACAAGAAACTTCAAAATAAAATTCCCTTAAGTTCATGAAGAACCGAACAGCATGTTGTTACTTGGGGAATTTATGTGAACCGTTTTAAGAACTGGAGTGTGGTTAATCAACATAAAGGATGACTGTGACATTTAACACTGATGGGAAACGTGGTGGACACTCGTTTGCCCTGAAAAAAATATGACGACCATTGTCAAGATTTCCCTATTATAAAGACAACTGTTACATGAATCTAAAGCTATTGCATTTTTTATATAACAAAGTTTTAGTGTAACTACATTCCTACCAGTTAGTCTCCGCCCCTCATTTGAGTGTGTATATGTGTGTGTAGTTCACCAAAAACTTGCATGACACGACTCGACTGTGTGAATTTTGGGTCTTTTTCTACAGTTGAACATAATCCATCCGCTTTCAAGACCTGAATTTAAGAGGTATGAATAAACGTGCTTATTCTACAGAAAGTGTGCTAAATTACGGTAACAGTAAGGGGTCTGTTCGTCGTGCTTAGACTATTCCCGCAATTTTGTAGCTTCTAGTTAGCTAGCTAGCTGTTGTTGATTCCCTATTAGCTTACTGGAAGAGGCCGCCTACCTTCAAGCCAGAAACGCAGACAGTTTGCCAACGTCCAGCAATAACGCTGGCTACCACGGGTACTCCTTGTGATTAACGTTAGTAGTTTCGGACACAAGTTGCAAACTTGCTGGGTTGTTGCTGAGTTGCAAACAGTAAAGCAGAGCCGACGCAGGTGGAGAAGCTAGCTGCTACTGCCGCGCGCTGATTACCGTACAGCCACAAACACACACTACGTATACGCCCAAAGACGGTAAAGTCTGGATTTTAGTCCTTACGTCTCAGCTTGGTTGCATCTTATATTTTGCCGAACTTTGTTTCGGTGTGTTATTAATATCGGAGTTGCTCTGCGGTTTAGTTTTCCTCTATAACTCGTGTCGTATTTATCACCGCTGCTCTCGGAAGTCTTGCAGCGCTGTAAACCTTAGCCAGGATTTCCGGCTCCTTTCCATTTGCCCTATGCTGTTTTGTTTCCGTTTATTCTATTTCCGTTTTAAAAGTTTTCTACGTGCAGAATAAAAGTGTGTTTTAATAAAGATTTGTTTAAGTTAGGAGGAGCAGCGCGTTTTTAGGATATTTTAACCGTGGTTCCGCACGCTGGAACCGACGGTTGTGTAATGGGCTGCCTCCCCCCGCGGTGCATTCTCTAGCGAAATCGCAGCTAACTTGGTTCACTGTGGGCCATCTTCCGTGTAGAGACACGTGTAGTCCGTTGTATACATTTTGGTTTTATGTGTTTTACCAACATGTGTATATGATGTCTAGTTATATTTGGTGATTATTTTTGGTAACTAATGGCCTACCAGTTGGCCTTTAGACGCCAAAGCCTCGCCCTCGAGTTGGCTAACGTTAGCACTTGGAGTAGTCAGTGAACTGTCCCACACGGCCAGAGGAGTCGAGGCTTAAAGGCCGTTAGAACAGAAAACAGTTTGACATTCATATCATGGTCACTTTATCCACTGTTACGCATTTAAATGCTGTATTTTCTCTATATTAAAGCTGCACATTTTGACATTAATTATTGTAACTTTTTAACGACTCTCAGTGTTTGCTGATTGGAGCTCCAGTAATAGAATATGAAGTGAAAGCAAGTGCTTCAAGTTCATGCTTAACAATAGACACATTCTCACCATCATCACTAAAAGTTGGTGTGAAGTCTGTGTTGAATTTAAATCAAGGTGTATAATAGCCTAGGCAAACCTTAATATATTTGTTTCATGTAATTAACCTGAGAGCTGTAAGTTTTAAATATAAACATTTATTTTTGTGGAATAGGATTTAGCATTAACTTTTTAATATCCTTTACAGTTCCTGTTATTTATTTAGGTTTTTAGGCTTGATGATATAGTTTACGGTATGTTTATGTTAATAAAAGGCTTTTTAAGTCTGTTTTACTGTGATTTGGTGTTAGTTTATTTCTGTGACGTTTTGGCTAATAAACATAATAAATGTTATAGTAGTTTCATTATTTTTATTATTAATGCTATAGCTGTGAGGCAACAGATGTGGGACATGTAGTTTGCACAAGTCTAGCCCTTCTAATAAGCATCACAACATATTTTATTCAGAAAAAATAAACAATAGAAAGAAAGGACACATTTTCCAATTACTAGTTTAAAAGTAAAAATAAAATTTTTTAGACAAATAGCAGAGACTGAAGTGATTAATCAGTTAACTAAATAGTTGCAGATAATTTTATGTGGGTCAAATAATTGACTGGCTGTTTGAGCTGTAAACATTGTGAATGAAGGTAATATATAAATGTATATATGAAGGTTATCATAACTTCATGAATACCAGTGACTATCTACTGTATGTAGTATGTTGAGCAGAAATTTGGGGGGATGTATGTGAAAGGGCTCTTTGGGGTGGACACAGTGGCATTAGCACTTGTACAATGACATGTCACCTTAAAATAGCAGTTTGATTTAGAGCTAAGAATTTAGATGTATAATTATTCCTAATTACTTAACGACCAGATATTTGACGGGCATCAGTTTTGGTTCAATCAATGAATAGTATAAGTTAAGAAAAATACCAAATGTTCTCTGGTTCTAGCTTCTCAGATATGAAGATTTCCTGCCTTTTTAAAAAAATGGTTTTTCAAAGCCAGTTTTAATGGCATTTTTCTTTTATGTTGTCAAGTGTTTAACAAAAATATTCAAGCATAACATTAACAGTGTAATTGTGTTTATGTTTTCATTCCTGATATTTGTGTTTAATATGCATCTATTTTATTACTTTCCTGCAGCTTGGTTCTCTCTGCATAGAACAGAATGGCGAAGAGTGAACCAGAAGAGATGATAGAGATTGAGATCGATGAACGGGAGAAACAGGCGTGCCTGGAGGAAGGGTGAGCAAGATGCTCATTTGAATGGCGTTTTCTTACACATGCAGCAGCTCCATGTTTACGATTGTTTGCTATTTCTTCTTTTACCTTTAGTGTCGAGGAGCAGACGATCACTGCGTCTGATTTGATTCAACAAGACATCGACATCAACGAGCCTGTTGGCAATCTGAAGAAGCTTTTGGAGCCTCGTATACAAATATCACTAGATGCATATGAGATCTGCCTGCAGGACATTCAGGTAACAATGCACACACATAAACAGAGCATATCAAGATGATAACTTTATTTATTTTTTTTTTTTTTTGCAAAAGCAACAGAATTCATGTATGCAACGTGGGTCTGGTAGTCATCCCCTGAAGTGCGAAGTATGTTGAGTTGTCTGTCTTTTCACTTCTGATTTCTGTTGTGTTCTTGTTTTTAGCTTCACCCTGATCACAGCCTGTTTGATCAGGGAGTAAAGACAGATGGCACAGTGCAGCTCAGCCTGCAAATTATAACTAAACCAGGTACTGACCTAAACAGAAACTATAACGTAATCCATATTGAGTGCTTCAAAGATCAGAAAATACAAAGTAATATATTGCTGTTTATGTCTGTATGTCCAGAAGCCTCATCGTGTGTATCTTCCCCATTATCCAGGTGATGAGAAGTTGAACATTCTGGAGATTGTGAAGCCGGTAGAAACAGTGGAAGTGGTGATTGATCCAGATGCAGCCGGGGAGGAGGGCACACTGGTGGAGGAGGGTCAATTCATCGCAGTGGAGCGTTCTGCCCTCTCTGATGAGACATCAGAGCAGGTTACACGCTGGGCAGCTGCACTTGAAGGCTACCGCAAAGAGCAGGTTCGCCTTGGCATACCGTACGGTGAGGAACACTTCAATAAAGTGCAATGCTGTGGTGGAAAACAATCCTTAATGAGGTGACAAATAAGGTTCAAGGATTTTATTGTCAATTCACCATATGTGCAGGACATACAGAAATCGAAGTACTGTTTCTCTCTCACCTAGTATTGGGTGCCATAACATTTAGGAACTGAAATAGAGTAAAGTAGAATAAAAGATAGACTAGAATAAGAAATAATTGACATAATTAGGATAAATCTAAATGGTACAGACAATAAGCTGTGACTCAAAACTGTGTACAGTCAGTGACAGTAGTGCAAACAATAATAGGAGATTGTCAGATGCTTCAGCATCACCAGGGCGTTGGCGATGAGGTGCAAATAGCATATGAGGTATACATGGACAGTACTGCAAATGACCAACAGCAGCAGATATCCCTGCAAAAAAAAAGAAACAGTCAGTAGCAGATTTACATATAATGTAACAAAAAGAGGGAATGTATTGAGTTTGTGCAACAGCAGGAGTAGTCTTTTTATGTTCCCTGGTGGGTCACGGTCCAGGAGCAGAGGGGGGGACGTAGTGAACAGTGTTCAGCATCCTCACACCCTGGTGAATGAAGCTGCTTGTAAGTCTGGTGGAGTGGGCCTGAAGACTCCGATACCTTCTCCCTGAAGGCAGGAGTCTGAAGTGGGAGTGTGTGGGGTGGGAGGTGTCATCAGCAATGCTGATGGCTCTGTGGGTGAGGCAGTTGTTGAAGATGTCTGTAAGGGAAGGCAGAGGGACACCGATTATCTTGCTGGCTGTTTTCACTATGCGTTGCAGGGTCCTTCTGCAGGAGGCAGTACAGGCTCTGTACCACACAGTGATGCAGCCAGTGATGACGCTCTCAATGGTGCCCCGGTAGAAGGAGCGCATGATAGGGGGTGGGACACTGGCTCTCCTCAGTTTGCAGAGGAAGTAGAGGCTTGTTTGAGCTTTCTTGGCCAGTGATGTGGTGTGGTTGTTACTATTTCTTTGTCTCGCCTCAGACCCCATGCTCTGGACAGCTGACCAGGTGATCCACTGGGCTGTGTGGGTGATGAAGGAGTTTAACATTGATGAGATGGAAATAGGCAACATTCACATCCCAGGCCGAGACCTCTGTTCTTACAGCCAGGAAGAGTTCCTTCAGAAAGTGCCCAGTGGAGAAATACTCTGGAGTCATCTGGAACTCCTACGTAAATGTAAGTCAGACAGAGTTGTTATAGCTTGTAGGAGTGTCTCTATGGCTGATGGATTGTTTTTACAGGTCAGAAGAGGTAAACTGAACACTAAAGTTGCATCTTATTTGTACAGAGAGTTAAATTTGAGAATTTAATGTATCCCTTGTATATATTAAAGATGTGCTGGCCAGCCAGGATCAATCCGGAGGGGACGCCACTGTTACTATTGATCAACGTAAGTATTCAAAGGAAAAATCTGCCAAAAGATAATAAAAGGTCCTGCTTATGCCGAGACAAAAGAAGGGGCTTAGTGTGAGTAATGACATACTTAACATTGATTTCAAATATGTTAAGGTGCTCTTAAAAATACAACACACATCACGGTGAAGACAAGCAACTGTTACGCATTTTGAAGCACAGCATTCCTGTATTTAGTTGAGCATATTAGTTAAAATGCAGACCAGTTTTGTCCTCAGTGGCCAAAACCATACAACTAGATTGTTTACACTTGGTATTCTTTATAGACAGGATCGGACTTGGTTAGTCGTGAGTTGCTTAGGTTATCTTGCCTGTTGAAACATGACACAGTGAACATTTTTACTCACCTGCAAGGAAACAAGGTGATTAGAAAAACAGTGAGAAGTGAGAAATTGTCTTTTTCTTGTAGATGGGAATAGCTCAACTTATATTATAGCGGACAAACTTTATATATTTAACAACAAATGAGAGATTATAATATCCAATCATTCTGATCAATGAAACAACATCTGCCTCTAACTTTCCTGTCTGTCTCCAGCTGTACAGATAATCCCAGCTCAGGTGACCACACCCACTACCATCAAGGTATTGAAGCAGAGCCGTGGTCCCAGAGCTCCTCGTATTTCAGGGGAGGAGCGCAGCTCACCTGGAAACCGCACAGGTAGCACACATTAATCACAAGGACTCTGTATGTCAAGCACTGAAACGCATCAGTGCAGCGGCGGTTTGTGCACAATCTCACAGTAATGTTGCTTTGCACAGCAGTTGGCCAGCTGTGTACAGATGTTAAAATGGGAAGAGCTCCCAGCTGTAATACTTATTCCATTAATTAATAAGCAGTAAAACTGCAGAAAAATTACATAAACTGCAACTACTTTGAACTCTCTGACAGCAATTTATTGTCTTGAGTCTGTTTTGCCTGAAATGTGAGCGTTTGCTGATTATCTTTGTAACTCTGGCAAATTTGCAGTTAAACTATAGTTACAGATACATCTAAAACAAATACCATGTCTGTCATTCTATAGACCAAACAATTGTTTAATGAGAAAAAAATAGCAGGGTAATAAACACTGAAAATTATTTATATATATA
>NW_018127979.1:3298275-3326022 GCF_001952655.1 Monopterus albus | reverse complement strand
ACATCTGGCTCTCCACAAATGCTGTATTTCACATTCCTGTTGTTGTAGTGCAGTGTTTCCAAAAGCAAGTACATGTATTATTTTGTTTCAGTATAGTTTTTGTGATTCTGTAGCATTCGTGTTTCTGTGATGCCAGGTAATAACGGTCAGATCCAGCTGTGGCAGTTTCTCCTGGAGCTGCTGACGGACAAGGATGCAAGAGACTGCATTTCCTGGGTGGGCGAGGAGGGAGAGTTCAAACTCAACCAGCCTGAACTGGTGGCACAGAAATGGGGCCAACGCAAAAACAAACCTACTATGAACTACGAGAAACTCAGCAGAGCCCTCAGGTTTGTTTATTCTGTTGTTTTTAAAGGGCTACTCTAGTGGCTTAGCATTGCAGTTTCATGAAGGTGGGGAACTTGCAAAAGATGGGTTAAAAAAAGCATCTGGCCAAAATCAGCAGCAGAGACCCCTGACTTAGATACCTTGACTTTCTGTCACTAGTAGGGGTCAAACTCCAAAAAAACAATGAATCCCACACTTCCCATAATGTAGTAAGTAGTGTAGCAGTACGGCCTTTCTTTTAAACCTTCCTGCTTGGTAAACAGTCAGATCTTTCAAACTCCAGTGTGTAATGCAGGTTTTCTATTAAAAATCTGAGGTCTCAGGGACAGTCCAAAGTGTAGTGATGTCCAAATAAAGCAATGAACCAGTATTGAACCACTTCATCACTTGCATCGGACATTCATTTATTCAAAGGTTCGTTTCAGTGACATCTAGTGGCAAAATATGAGACAGCAAAACAATGACTTAATTATGTGATGGGTGTAACGAGGCTTTGGGTGAATACAAAAATGTATTTACATCAAAGATTGATTGATCGGTCGGGTGATTCTATAAACGTATGTAGTGTAGTAGTTGGGAGAAGGTCTGCTTGGGGAAACAGGATGTGCTAGGATGGTAGGGTGTGCTTATGTAACTAGGGCAGGGTGTGATTATGTACATGGGATGGAGATTCAAAGATTTTTATTGAGAAACAATATTTTTTTCCACTATTTTTGGACTGAGCCGGTATCTTTTCTTGCTGACAACTTCTCCAGCTTTCGAAAACACACGTTCACATGGCACTGATGAGGCTGGTGTACATAGGTATTGCTTTGCTAGCGAAAACAAATGTGGGTAAACATTTTTGTGCTCATTCCAGTAGGTCAGAGGATCTACATATCTTTCCAAGGGGGGATCTGTCATGTGTATATAGTGCTTTTACATGCCTACGAAACCGCTGAACCGTGCAGCAAGGTCTCGCGTTACGAAGCGGTATCGACTGTTTGAACCAGTCACTTCATTAACTCAGGACCGAAGCAGCTTCTGCTGCAGACTTCATCGGTCACATGCCTTTTTTGCACAAAGCAAGCTTCGAAGCAGTGGTTCAAGGAAAATGCCTCTTTGAGTTTGCAGCTTGTATCAGAGCATTGGTGTCAGACAAAACAGTCTTGATATTTAGCACAAAACATTCTCATAGTAACCATAATTGGATTGACTCTCGTCTGCACAAACACCCTGCTGGGCTGCAGCAACATCGTTACGTAGTTCTATTGTCGGACAAAACCAGTGAAGACATCCCATATGTTGGAAACATAAAAATGAGCAATATTTGCACAAGATTAGGAGGTTGTGGCAAAGAGAGGTCATACAACAGCTGTAATGAGATGCTGCTTGGGATTTCTAAAGCTGAATAAAGAGCAGAGCAGGGCAACCTGTGGCGAATAAAATAAGGAAACAACAAACATTTTCCACTATTTGTAAAGGTAACGTTGCCATCCCAGTATACAGAAAGTCAGAGTGTTTGCAGTGTCAAACTGCAGCACTAGCAGACTTGTAAAAAGCGTCTTGTGGTAACACCTAGCAGCACTCGCACCCGTCTGCCTTTTCAGTCTATACCTGATATGATAAAAGTTCAAAGAGTACGTTTTAGTGAGGTGGCTCCTCTTTATTGTATTTATCTAGAACATGAAAGTAAGTAAAACTCTTGGAAAAACATGAAGTAGCAAATATGCGTAGTATAACATGTTGATCTTTTCTGTGACATTTTATATGCTTGCCACAAAATTGTTGGTTGTGGAGTTGTTCATTCAGGCCATAACAAACCTTGATTTGATTTGTGGTTTGATCTTAAATTGAGTATGCCTGTTGAACTTCAAACTAAAAGGTTCACTGTGGGGTTTTCTTGTAAACAAACAAAAGTTGTGAAAATATACTGACATGTTTTATTTGACAATATATTCTGTTGAATTGTATGATATTTATTTAGGCTTTGTGTAGTGAAATTTTGATGTTTGTTATTCTCATCCAGGTATTACTATGATGGGGACATGATCAGCAAGGTCCAGGGCAAACGCTTTGTCTATAAATTTGTGTGTGACCTGAGGACTCTGATTGGCTACAGCGCTGCTGAGCTCAACAACCTGGTGACCGAGTGCGAGCAGAAGAAACTGGCTCGCATGCAGATGCACGGCATTGCTCAGCCCATTACTACAGTGACCTTGGCCACCACCACACTAGATAAGGACAGTTGAAGGGAGGTCACGCTACAGTGCTCTCCAGTTGCCACAAAGTTAGCTCTCCACCACTGACTGGAAATCAAATCATTTTTTGACACATCTGTGTTCCTTAGGCACAGAAATGCAAGGCAGATCTCTGATCAGTGTGGATTAACAACTTTGCTATTGTCGTTGCAGCTTGATTCATGTTAAACAGAGGCAGGTAAAATGTTTTTAGCTTTTCTCTGACCAAGAGAAGCGTGTTCAGGAAAAGAGGGTGAATGTGTCTGAGAAATGCTGTTGTGCATGTGACTGAATGCTTGAATGTGTGAATGAACACCCAGCTTTGCATGTGTTCCCTGTCTGTAGATTAGGAGTTTCCACTGTATATACCTGTACTTCATGTTTTTGATAGCCACAAGGGCAAGTGTATTTTCATATTTTCCATTTATAGAGGATCTGTTTTGTATTTGATTTAGTGTTTATTCCCTAAAGTTTAGGACCCTCTTTTTTTGTCCACTAAAGGGAATAAAGTGTGAAGCATTTTTCTTAACTTCTGGGGTTCATTTAATTGTTAAGGTTTTTCTTTTTGTTTTAGTAAGGCTCAAAATGACAAGCAAGGACATTTTATGTACATTCAAAATTTTATTCATGGTATAGTGAGTGTAGAAAGCATTTCGTTAAGCAAATGGTTCATTAGACGCAAAGGAAGGTCACTGAATCAGTGAGAGGGAAAAAAGCATTTTTTTTTTTATCACTAGCCTTCAAAGACGCTCAGAGAGCATCAAAACAGATTTGACATTCCCCTGATTAAGAGCATCAGTCAGCATTTCTGTACATGTGGGTAACAATGTGTAGAAGTGGGTGTGTTGTATTTCTGTGGCATAAATGCACAATATGCATGTCACATTCATGTTTACAGGTGGCTTTAATAACTTAAGGGAGAAGAAAATGTGTCTCCATGCAGTCGTCCTCCTAGTGTTGCACTTCTTCACCTCTTTGCAAGGCCTATTCAGAGACTTGACAACAGATATGCAAGTAAAGACAAACAGAAGCACTGTACATGTATACAGAGAACATGTAGAAAAATATGGGTGTGGAGATGAGACTGGACAATCTAGAAAACTGCTTTGATCTTTGTAGGCCCAACAAGACCTGTTTATCAAATACACACACGGGCTGACACGAGCACTGCATTGTAAAATACTGCTGACACAACTAGAAAGAGAGGATAAACATGAGAAATAGGGGTTAGGAAAGAGACTGAAACATAAACGACAGAGAGGTGATGGTTGGTAATGAAGCTGGGCCACTGACAGTCTGATCTCCTTCCATATATTTACAGTAAAATGAGAGAGTGGAATGATACATCTGGAATGACAAAACCTCCCTTCATCTTCAATCTACGAAAAAACCCATTGTGCAGCAACAGTGTGAATTGGCTTCAGGGACTTAACAGCGATAATATCAGGGTAATAAACTTCCAAAATGACAGAGTGCATAGAACGCAAACAGTAACACAATCATCTTCCTTTCAGATACTATTACACTTCATATATTACATATAGAGCATCTTGTCCATGCAGCTCACACAACAGTGAAGCATGGAGATGAGCATGAAGAGCCAAGATTCAGTTAAAGCAAGTCTGTGTGACAACAAAGCAGACCAGATTCTGAGTACTCTTTCTTCTTCATATCACGAGATCACAAAGAAGACACTAGAAATGTACAATCCCGCTAAAATAATCTAGTAAGAGGACCACTCCCCAGGACCTCAACACACAGTATACTGTATCTGTCATCAATACTGCCATGCACTACATATACTTACAGCTAATCTCTGTCTTAATATATTACACATAAAAAATCAGAACAAAACATACAATATTTTTCAACTTTTACACGTCTGATTATGTATGTTTTTCAGCATTTTTTTTAATTCTTTTTTGAAAAATGAACCTGAAACACTCGGGCTTTAATTGTGCAGGGTAGCGCTTTAAGAGCCCCTTCTCACATCACCAGCTCTAAGAGCTGTCATATAATCAAACACAGCACAGCTGTCATCTGAGGGCAGGGCTGTGTGGGACAGTTTGAGGAAAACAGAACAAGGTCTCGTCAAAGTGGTCTCAGCTGCGAGCGCGGTAGTGCAGTAACTTCATGACAGTTGTCAACAGGGTGTTGGTTTTTCAGTACAAACCCTATGATGTTTTTGTTGTGACTGGCTGAACTGTCCAAGTGAAATGGGGTACCCTTGTCTAACCAATTGGAAGGTAAATGTAAGCTCTAGTGTGGCTCTGTACAATCAAGGGATCAGGGGTTAAGGAGGCTTTGTTCCATGTCAGTTTCCTTTGGTCCAAGCCCCTCACTGAGACATGCATTGTTACAAAGTTTTCACTTATCTTTTCCCAACTTTCAAGCAAGATAAAAATCTGCCTTTGCATTAATCTGCACACCTATCCTCCTCCCTTAACAGGGTGAGAAACTGAAAGTGTAGGGGCTGAGGGCAAGGGAGCAGAATGGAACAGAGCCTCTGAGTGGGAGTGCGTGATGGGATACACCTGAAGAAAATGTTGGCGAGCAGGTCTTTAGTTATGCATCTGCTCGAAGAATTTGTAGGTGGGATTCTCATAGCCATTCTGCTGCATCTTGGCCAGGTGACGCTCCTCTGGGGTCACTGCTGCATCCACCTACCAAAACAGATAGGGCAGGTCAGTAAAAACAAAAAAAACATACAGTATTTAATACAGACACAGTACATTTCACACAAAATCACACATTCACCCAGCCCTTTTTTCCCTACCTCGATTACACCGTGATGAATAGAAGTGTACTGTTTCTTCCTCAGCATCACGAGGGTAATGACAATCACAGTTGCTATGACAACTCCTCCAACCATAAGTCCAATGATGGCACCTTTATTGGACCCCACATCCTCAGCAAAAAACACCTGCCATTAAAAAATTGTTTAAATGGTCTTATACTTGTATAGCGCCTTTCTACGCTTTTACAGCACACTTAAAGCGCTTTCACATTATTCGGCCATTCACCCATTCGCACTCCCAAGCACTCACGCATTCACACACCGGTGACATCACCGGGAGCAACTGGGGGTTCAGTGTCTTGCTCAAGGACACCTCAACATGTTGACTGGACAAGCCAGGAATCGAACCGCTAATCCTCCGGTTAGGAAACGACCCGCTCTACCTCCTGAGCCACAGCCGCTCTGTGCACAGAGCACATGGCCGCTGCAGGAGCAAATGAAATCACATGAAGTGTGCTGTGTTTTCATACCAGTTTTTGATGGTAAACTTCATAACCAGCATTTTGCTTCTCTTCGGTCTCCATCCGCACTTTTGGCATCTCCTCTGGTTTCAGAGCAGATACTGAAAGGAAAGAAGCATATATGTTATAAAAACATACACATACAGAGCTATATTTGTTAAGTATTTGTATTATGTGCAATTAAAATTAACAGTGAGTTATATGGACAAAATCAATATTGTGATAAAACTGCCTTTGATAAGAATGTAATGGAAAGGACAGTAAGGAAACACAAAAATGTATTTTAGAAAGAAGTACAGAATATAAAACAACAACAACTTGTTTACAAGAACACTCCACAAGAGCAGCTTTAAGATCTCATGCTATGACAGACTGTGGGAGATGTTTAACTTGTTATACCTGGCTGAGAATTTTCTTAAATAAATATGCAGACATGATCAAAATTAGAAATTATTCAGTGCTGTGTGAAGGACGCCCTCACAGCCATACTGGACTCTAAGAAATACACACAATCACACACACTCACCAGGCCGTGTGGGCAACCCTCTATCTGGAATTGGACGAGCATCAACAGGCTCGACTGGAACCAAAATTAGAAAGAGAAAGAAAAGGAGACCAAATAGAAATTGCATAGTCAAATTATATTATCTTATCAAGGACTGACTTTTTCAAATTAAACTCATTACAACTCTACACTTTAAGACTCACTAGGTATTAATCGCTGTATCAGTTTTCTAATAAGAGTCATTTATATGGTGAATGTCTCAGTTTATAAAATACCAAAGCTCTCTGTATAGTCTAATCTATGGTGTGTGTGTGTGTTACCGTGGTTCTCTGTGTTGGCCTGGTTGAAGCTCTCAGGGTGGATGAAGCCAAGTCCATCCAGGCCAGGGTCCATAGGAGCAGAGCTGAAGGTCTGATCAGGCATCAGAGCGTCATTACCATAACTCACCCTGCCATCCACCTGCAAACACACAGGAGCAGCAGAGAAGCTGAAACTGAATCATCTGGACAACTGTAATCTCAGTGTACATCATTAAAATCCTCCTCAGAGACAATATTTTGCCAGATGACTCTGTTCCTCTACTTCTATTTATTCACTATACCTGATAACAGTCAACACTATTGGTCTGAAAAAGTTATTTGGATGTTTGGCCTGCATGTATTTCTTTCTGCATCTAATCCACTTTCGCTCTACCGCATCTCCTTTTAGCTTCTCTGTGTGTGGCCATGGTGACCTTGTCTTGCATTATTCTGAAGAGCAGAGGCTATTCTATTTATATATGTGACAGAAAGTGCAGTTTATACGGGACAGACTTCGTGCATATGGGAGCGGATGCACTCACCCGCCCGTCACTCTGCAGGGAAGAGACTTGCTGAGACAGCTCCGACTGAACCCTCTGTAATATAACCGCTAGGAGGTAAAAGGAGAAAGTGAGAGAGAGACAGACAGTGTGAGTAGCAGGAGAGGGGAGGATGTCAGGTGATGTCCATATGCTATACTAATTACTGAAGACAAACTACTAGTAGAGATGCTGCGTAATCAGCAGGCTATTCATCAGACACGCTGTAAGACCTGCTTTCTTCCTCAGTCAGCACCACAGGATGTTGTGAGGCTGTTTAATTAGTGTGGTCTATTTACTCCCACACCTCATTTAGGGTGGTTTAATTATACTCTTAATACTGAGCAGCTGTAGAGATTGATCTGAGACATCTGTACTAGATTATGCCAACACTGTGGCTGGCACATTTAAAAGCTGAAATCACATTTAATGTCACTGACAGCAAACTGGTGTCCACTTAAATGAACAGTTTGGCATTTTGGCAATGGTGTTTATTTGCTTTTTTGCTGAGAGTGAGATAAAAAGATAGACAAGTCTCTTACATGTTCGTTAAACATGAAAGCACAGCCATGAGAAGGATAGCACAGCCTAGCACAGCGATGTGCCCGTTAACTAGCAGTTACTGCTCACAGCCCAGAAACAGTCTGGCACTAACCCTCTGTAAAACCACAACTTCAGTTTTTGTACAAGTTAAACAAACAGGAGCTGCTAGGAAGTTTAAAATGTTTATTTTAGTTTGTTTTTTTTTTGCCATATAGATATGAGAGTGGTCTTGAACTTCTCATCTTAACTCGCAGCAAGTATAGTATAAGCCTCCAAAATATCGCACTACCACATTGAACAGTACCTGCCTAAAACCTGGCAAATTTTTTCCAGAAATTATTTTACCTGTATATCATCCCATAATTCTTCATTATGATCAAGTTTTTATTTTTTTTATTTATTACAATAAACAGATAATGACTTTTTTTAAAGTATTACATTTTAATGTGAAGATTAAATTTCATAGTATCACAACCTTTACTGCCTTTTAATCATATGACACTGCAACATTTGGGTAGAAGCCTCAACATTTTTAAGACACTGTAATATTCAACAGTATTTAGATACAAAGATCCACATACCCTGACTCACTGTGCATATATGTAAAAGCCAGTCATTCATACACTAAGAATAAAAATATGAAGCCAACACCAACTTACCAACTTGGTTTTGGATCTCATCGGCCACACTGGGCACTTTGTAGAGCAGACCCAGTGACTGATTCATCCTCTCATCAATCACACGAAGATGGGTCAAAACCTGAAGGTCAGAAGGGAGTTACTTAAGTTGCAGGAGGAAACAAAAAGGATAAAGATAGATGTGTATGCGAGTAGCTACTAGAACCATTCAGACCAAATCTAAGCCTACATAATTTAGGCTAAACCAAGAATTTACCAATACAAGCATTTAAAATGTTTTCACTGCATTAGAAGTTTGGATTTGCGTGCGAGTACCTGAGGTCGGATTTGTGCAGCCTTCTTGGGATCGACTGTGTGGACGTGCTCGTAATGTTTCAGCGTGTGCTGCCTGTCCTTCTGCTCTGCACACACGTACTTCTTCAGCAGACTCAGCACCTGACGAGGCTAGTGCAGTGTTGTATGTTATTGAGGTTATTCAGATTTCACTGTTAGAGGTGCATTATACAAATGTGTATGCTATGCTGGTTTTTTTTTATTTAAAATACTTTATTCTTACCAATTACAATAACAGCATAGTTGACTTCATTACAAAATTGTTGTTACATGTCTCTAAACCGTACCATTAAAAACTTCCTGTGCACACACCCATGACTTGTAACAGCTCCTTACTCTCTTTACTAAAAAGGGCAGAGATGTGTTTGTGCATAAGTGTATTTGTGTCTCTACCCGTGGTGGTTTGGCCTGTAGGGCACTGAGGTAATTTTCCAGAGCCAAGCGCCGGCGGCTGTTGAGCAGAGCTTCCACTCGAGCCATATGGGTTTCCACCAGCTGCTGCCTCTCCCCTGCTGCCTCCTGCTCCAGGGCCTCCACCTTGTCCTGGAAGTGCTGCAAATACAGGAGTATTTACTATGCTAGAGATACTAACACAAGGAAAATAATCATTTTTAATACAGAACTGTGCAAATGTTTTAGGCTCAAAATTAGTTCTCAAATTTTTTCTGCAGAGAGACGAGCCCAGACAAAAATCAGGAGTCACAAAGAACTATCTTCGTCAGCAATAAGAACAAGCAGTCCTGCAACAGATGGTGCAGCCCTCACAAAGCCCTGATAATGTGAAGACACAGAATACACTGAGTAAATGGTGGCAAGTTCTCCAAGAGGCTTGGAACAACATGACTGCCACCTTGAAAACTATGAGCAAATGTAGCTGGCGCCGTTTTAAATGCAAAAGGTGGGCACACAGCAAATACTGACTTGATGTAGATTCCTCTGTTTACTGCACTTTGCACGAACTTAATTGATAAAGACTAGATAATTTGGGCCAAAATTACGGAACTCAATTATTTTGATTAAAAAACACCTTCAACATTTACAACATATGATGGTATGAAACACACAAT
Organism: Monopterus albus; assembly: GCF_001952655.1. Taxonomy (NCBI): domain Eukaryota; kingdom Metazoa; phylum Chordata; class Actinopteri; order Synbranchiformes; family Synbranchidae; genus Monopterus; species Monopterus albus. The sequence continues at coordinate 3,316,294 of NW_018127979.1, read as the reverse complement.
TACAGCAGAAGTTCATCCTACCTGGATGACAGCTTTCTTGTCAGCACGAGGAAGGTTCTTGGCCTTTCTCTCAGCCTCTTCCCACTCCCTCATCACCTAGACATACAAAGCCATAGTCAGGAACAATAGCAACCCTTTCATCCTGACAAATTCAGGCTTTTAACATCAAATCAGACAGGGCAAGGTGCCAGGCCAGGCAAAAATGCTTAGGATGTAACTGTCAACCCGCACTTACCTGGGACATCTTTTCACTGTGTTTGGCCTCCAGACTTTCTTTGGCCTTCTGGAAGTCACTGTGTTCGTTGTCGTCCCCAGGAGATTCAAGGTACCGATCCACTGCGTCCGGAGGGCTGGGGGCTATGGTGGGTACTGGACAAGAACAAAGACAGAGGAATCAAATACAGGGCAGGGAAGAAAACAATATGATAAGAGGCAGAGAGACAAAAAGAAAGAAACAAGTAAAGAGGCTGCATAAAAGGCGAATGCAGGAAAAGCACTGATCCTGGTGAGTCTGAAACATACAATGTGTTCTACTGAGGCAAGATTACACAGCATTTCAGTTAAAGAAACCGTTACCACAGAAATTTAGAAACAGTAAGAACCGCAACAAGTTTAAACAAGTCTGTTATTAACATTAAAAAGGTTAGGTACACACAGAAAGCTGTTTTAATTTGTACATCAATTATGAAATAAAAGAGACAGGTTACCAGAGGACAAAAAGTGACAATTTGTCAGTATAAGCATGTTTGTATGTCCATCTGTGTCTTTGTTTAATGTGGGAGCCTGGAGGCGAAAAGAGCTGAGTCAGGATGAGGGCAGACGCTGCAGCGCTGAGGAGTGTAGCGCTTCACTGGGTGGAAACAGCAAATCAGCCCGTTAACCTTTAACAACACCCACACATACACACACACTATGGCTCGGCTACTTAAGACATGTTGACGACACCTTTATGGGCCTCCTGACTGCTAAGTCAGACTACTACAAAGCTGCAGCAGCAGACACAAGACCTTACAACTGCATACTACAGTGCAGAGCATGCAAACACACATGCTGAAATGCATGCAGATGCACAACGACATTTAAGGTTCGATATTTACGCTGCCTCGCCCACATGCTGTAAAGAAGTCTCAGTTAGTGGTACTGGTTAGGAAATGATGAAAAGTAATTAAATAATATGGAAATGAATGACTGCTTTATGTGAAAGTGAAGGACAGAGCGTCATGGCCGTTTTCCATCAGGGTCACTTGCTTCATCCGCTTGCCTTTTTTTTCCTCTTCATTTGCCTTTCACTACAGTGTTTAAACATCATCAGACAAACTAAAGAGCATATTTATGTAAAATGGCTGATCTTGATTGGGGAACAATGAATTGATCTGACTACCAAGTACTGCGTACACAGCCAAACCCTGATATAGCTTATTACGGTATCCAAAAACAAAATCCCAACAATGAGCCACAATGTTGCACTGAATGACACTGTCCTGCATTATGATGCACATGGGCACTGTAGTTTATTTTATAAGCCAGTCCCACATATTCCTGTTTGTTGCAAATACTTAATAGAGAGCCAAATATGTATTAACACATGACTGAAAATAGCCACCAACAGATGCTCTAATGTAAGTTTTCATTGGTCAGCTGTTTTAGTAAATAATTTAGTACATTTTTTTAATTATTCAAAACGTTGAGACCATATTTATTCATGTTCTTCTCTAAACTTAGGCAAGAAGATTGATACCACTCTTTCTTATGTCTGTCTGCTAAATATGAAGCTTTGGAGGCAGCTAGTTAGCTTAGCTATGCTGACCAGATACAAGAGTGGTATCATTCTTCTTACCTACCTCCTGGCAAGAAAGCAGATCATCATCTTCTCATGTGATTTGTTGAACATAGAAACTCTTATAAAATTTATCCTCATCTTTACCACAAAATCAAAATTACCTTTTTTGCTTTCTGTGAAATGTACACAAAAATATGCTTGTCAATCATGGACCTCATCTTTTTTCTCCTCTACATTTTCTTTTAAATCAAATATGCATTTCTTATCTTGCTGAGAAAATAATCCTGTAATGCTCAACACAAGACTAGGGGATGAGCAACTGAATCCACTCGTCAGTGCTCTGAGTGGTTAAGAGCCATATGACACTCAGGACAGGGACACAGACAGAGTGAATGAGACACAGAGACAATCTGGCACAGCCTGAGGACAGGAATCAGGCCCGTGATGTTGACACCTCAGGGTTTGGACGGCTCAGGTCATGGCACTTACTCGAACTGCTGCAGACAGCTAGGCAGTACTCCTCTGATTCAAAGTTATTCCTGTTGCCCCCACAGCCCCCAAACAAGAAGGGAGCACAGCGGCCCTTCTCAGGCACAAAGTACCAACGCTCCAGAATGGCACGACATGGGCCCGTCTCAGCACGAGCCCAACACACAGCTGAGATATGTACACACAGGCAAATTATATGTCAAAATAAAAATGAATTCAAAATGTGATATTCTAAATTTCATGGAAAAAGTTTAAAGTGTCACTTATTATGTAATCAACAAACACAGGATGAAAACCAACCAATGACTGAACATGTACGTAAACAAATGATGTATTTTGACTTTCTTTACCTCGAACGACCTCTTCAACTGATTCAGTGGTGGTGGTGGTAGTGGTCGTCATAGCAATGTTAGTACTGCGCTCATCACTATCATGTTCATCGGTCACGTCGTCGTCTTCTTCGTCCCCCTTGTCATCTTCTCCATCTCCGTTCTCATCCCTTTCAAAGGCGTCTGCCTGTTCATCCTCATCTTCATCATCTTCAGTGGTGGCAGGCTCTGTGTCTGCTGGACGCGACATGCTGAGAACAGAGTGGTTGGTTTAGTCTTTGTATCAACAAGTGTGTGTGTGTCTGGTGACAAATGTCTGTGACTGATGATACCTGTTATCTGAGTATTCAGTCTCAGCTCCCCCCCACCAGACGTCTGACTCCTCCCCTTCTAGATCCGTACTGTCTGTCTCTCTTTCAGCCTCTGCTGGACAGCAGACAAACTCCACCCCTCGGAAACGGTCGATGCCACATGGCAACAGCATCCCGTAGTCATGGAGATTCATGGAGCGGTCTCCACAGGACTGATTTTAATAACAGGCATTAATCAAATTCTTTCACTGCTTCAATGGCTCATGTAATAACAACATCCACAATGAAACCACACAATGTTCAGTCAGTTTGGTGGTTATGAGAATCTACTTGTTAAACCTCTGTGATACCCAACATGGCCCCAAACACTGACTGCACATTAATAAACAATCAGGAGGGAACATAAAAGAAACACAAATCAGAATACAGCAGCAGAGAAAGATGACATGAGTCGGAGGAGGATAAAATTAAGGGGTGCTGAATCATCTCATGGCAGCCTGTAGTGGACTAGACTGAAAAAGTAGAAGTAGGCATAACATACAATATGAGGTTCATACAATGAGATGAAAATGCTGCTTATTGTTTCTTCTCACCTCTTTGGCTACAGTGTGCCAGTGCAGGTGGCTCTCACACTGATCCATTCGCTCCTGGTGTAGGAACTTACACTTGTCAGGAACAAGCAGGGCATCACTCACAAACTCCCCAACTGCAAAAAGAACGCGTCTTTGTTGATGTAAACAGATTGTAGATTGTGTAGTATATTCATTCTCACATGTAACCATACACACAAACGCACTTACCGGTAGTAACATACACCTGTAATCGTTAAAATTGCTTACCCAAGCAGCGGTATGGCACAACGATGTGTGTGTGACTGCGACACTGCTTGCGGCCTTTCTTGCACCAGTTTTGGATGTTGACGGGCTGGTTAGCTTCCACAACATTTGTAATCTGCAGCTCCGGGTACACCTGCAGAAAAATGAGTCTTCTTTCTTACTACATTACTTGTTTTCTTCTTTCTCTGTCTCTCTCTCTAATTCTATCTCATTTTGTTTGCATACCTCTTGGCAGTACTGCAGGATGCCCTCCTTGGTGCTGATGCAGGTCCTAGTGCCAGAGGGGTCAGACTCCCATTTGCCACTCTGCACGTTGATGTGCATGTTGAGCTTTCCACAGAACATGGCCACCTGGGGCTCTGTTAGCAAACCCACAGAGTCATCAGCAGGCACCTGGACAGACAAGGTGAACGAGAGGACAACAATACAGATTGTTTATACCAAATTGGCTAACGTATAGCTCAACTATAAATAGTCCCTCTCAGTTGATTTACTTCCTTTCATACACAATCCTGCACCTACATCCATCTCTCTACAGAATATCAGGAAGAGTGAGTCATAAGTATAAAGGCCTCTTAATTCTCTACAATATCACTGTGTATTTAAGATTTTAAGATAAATAAATAAATTAAATTACTTCTGGCTTAAGCCCAAGTAAAGCAAGATATTCAGTTTAATCCCTTTGAGCCAATAAGCCAGTTAGGCATTACAGTCACAGGGCAGAACATGTGCCCTTTGTTAGCTTTTCTTATGAGGTTGTATTCATTTCTTATACAGAAAGTGAAATGAGAGTGTAGGAAGGAGAGTGTAGTGAAGACAATATAGCCAATGATATCAGAAAGTAGAAAAACATACTGAACCAAGCTCAAATTATGAGGAAATATGAGATGGAAATAACCTCTTATTTTATCAGTTTTGGCCTTCTGCTGTCCAAGGACACAGCTGTTAACACTTATTGTTCTTCTTTCCTTCAAGTTCGGGGGGGGGGGCGCTGTGATTTGCTTTTTTGGTGCTTTGCTTTTTGGGATTTCCTTTTCTCTGGCAGGCATCAGAAAAGACAGATGCTGCAAGCTCACAACACAATAACAACCAAGCTATCTGTTGCTAATCTTTGCATGACTAATTCTGACTTGATGCCGTGATTGCCTGCAAATATCTGCATAATATTACCCTTTTGTGAATCAGGGTGGGAAAGCCCAATGTTCTTCTCTCTGATTAAGCTTTTCTTTTCTCACATTATCAGGCCATTGCATAATTTTATTGATTTAAATGTGCAATCCCATGTTTTTAGTAAATATTTGAGCGCTGTAACCCAGCCATATTGTTCATTTGCTTTGAACCAAAACAGTAAAACAGATACCGACAAGCTACAGCAGTAAGCAGTACATGCATGAACCAGCACATGGTTGAACACAGGGAGAGTTACTGTATGTGATTGTGTTACAGGCTACAAAATATAAAACAAAATGTGGACTAAAGAATAGGTGATGATGTCTCAGGTCAGAGTGGTAGCTATAACACTTGCTTCAAACTACATACGTCTGTCTATTAGTCTGTACAAAATTGTTCAGCTCATATATCACTGGATAACTGGTTTGGCGTTCCTTGAAGAGATTGCTGAGGTGTGCTACTCTAGGATTACACTGCGATAACCAATCTGATCTGGTGCTACATCAAAGAAAAAGCTGTGTAACACCCCCATGTAACTGTAGAGGACTGTGGCAGCAAGTTTGAACAGTGCACAAAGGTTAACACATCTGGTGCTGCAGGGACTGTGTTCTATGACAACTCAGCCTGCAGCCAAAGACAGAGATTAAAGACACTGCAACACAATTGGTGGATTTAACTAGAATAAATGGGTAGGCTATAAAACAATCAAGACTTTTAAAGGCAATTTCAAATAGCAAACATTTCACAACTACATGTCACAAGATGCATTTATAGCAGCCACCATAGCCTAGTAATATAGCAGCAATAGTATAGTAACACCAAAAAATAGACACTATTATGGCTCATCCAAATTGTACAGCTATAATATCACAGGACACACAGATAGGGTATACTTGTGCCGTTTACTTTTTTCTGTAGACATTTTTCACTGCAACACACTGTTTAGCTACAGTACGTGTTAGTATATTGAGCCTGCCCTGTCGAAACACTCCTCAACAGCTCGCATCCCTAAATACAGCATGGCAATGAAAAAAAACAGCAATGTGTATCTAATGATCTGCATGTTAGAACGTAGGCCCTGTTGATCCTAATTCCACTGGTCCAGAGCTGTGAATTTCTCTCTGGTCTGTAACAACAGCAGCAGAAATCTGCAAGCGCCATCTTGCTTGTGTTAAACTAAAAATGCTGCATCCTTTTTTCTCCCGTTCTCCTCAGCAATATCGCCACACTGCAGCTGCAACGCTGCTGGACCAAGTGGGCCAGGTCGACGCGACAGCACCAAACAACACTGACATTAGCATTGCTAGAAAACTCCGTCGGTTTTAGACGCACAGGCCATTCACATTAAAGCCTGACTAATTGTGTTGTATTTGTGACGTTAACTGGTGTATTTCGGGGGTAGTTTGAAACTGTCACTTTTTTTTTTTTTACCAAGGGAAACTAATAAAACGAATATGCCATTACTGTGCGTTACCTAGCGCAAACAGTCAGCACATAACTGCTGCTACGCCAATAAGTGTAATGTTCTGGAAAAAAAGATAGCTAGCTAACGTTGGCGCTCTAGATTCAGTTCACGGTACTAGTTAGCTCACTTAGCTATATAATTAGCCTAGTAATATTAAAATAAAAGCGACCAACTTCCAGACTAACAGAGTGTTGAAAACTATGTAAAAAAATCACACCAAGCCAAACAAAAACAAATCCAACATGGCAGGTCCAAACTGCCACTCACTGACATCTAACGGTAGGCCCTGGTAGTATTGCTGATATTATTTGGTTTGCTAATTAACCTATACGCAAGTACTCTGTGTACACTGCAACTTAAACCAAACCTAGCATATCGATGGCCTCATACAGCAAAATGTTAGCGACTGTCAGGAGAAATATGTTTTCTGGACCAAACACGATGTGTACCTTGGATAAACCTGGTAATGATGTTAATCTTTGACAGCAGCAGCACCGTTGTTAATTGTTACTCATTCATATTACCAGGGACCCGTTCTGCACTAATGTCATTAACGTTCACGTTTTGTTATTTTAATACGTCGTTATTCAGATTTGATCCGATAATTGTAGTCCGTCTGATTCCCCGGATCCCCGGTGTGACGTTAGCTAACAGGCCCGCCGCAGATAAGCGGAGCCGGGGAACGGTTCACCGACACTCTCCCGATTTTCCCCATTGGTGCTCACCTCGGATGAAAGCGTCAAGGTCGCCAACAGTAACAGCAGAAACGCCGTGTGCTCCCCCATGCCGTCCTCACGGTATCCAGCACCTCCGTTATGTTCACGAGTTCTCCGTCAGAAAAAATATGTTAAAGCAGGTGGTTAGAGTGTCGACACAGCGGCGGCTAAAATGTTCCAATCCCGTTGATCCCTCCCTGTTTAGCTCCGGATGGGAAAAAAAATATGTGATAGAACATTCCACACATTGGTCTGATAAGAGTGTAAATACAACAATCCTTATAATCAGAAAACGATGCAATAGACATACTAATGCTATAGCCTGTAGCCCATTGAGCCTACGTTATATTGCTGACTGTCTAATATTTATAGGTTTTTTGGTCATTGCAGTGCTCAAAATATTAATTTGGTTAATACTCCTATAGTTAATAGGCCTCTTGCCTATATCCTAATCTCAGTTGGGGAGGAACTGGTTAAGGAAACACTAATTTACAGTTTTGCGGAAACTAAAGACCAAGAGCTGTTGCTCTTTGGATGTTCTCCTTTCACTTCCCTTGCGACAGACGGAAGACACGTGTATGGATTTGTTCTCCGTTCGCTGGATTTTTACTGCCTATAGGCCTATCCGACAATTCTCGGGATTGAAATCAAAACCATAGCAGATTTATGAAGTAGTCTAATCTTTTTAGAAATTGTTATCATTTTCCAAATATGAAGATATTTCTGGGGGTGTTAATGCTGTTAACTGTGTCAGGTAAGTCTGTCTTTCTGAAACTACACCCACTGGCCACCTTTACCACCTGATCGATGGTGTTGTATTGAACTACAGTAAACGTAGAAAAATAGCCTATAAGCATTAAAATGTAGGCATACTTAAAGTACCAAAGGTTAAAGTAAGCTATTTATTATTCAGAGTAGAACATTTCCCATTAATGTATATTATAGGGTATTTTTGGATTATAATTACTGAGGAACTATTGTGTAGCTACATTATATTTATTCTGCAGTTTATAAAGGTAGCGCTATTTTTAACACCCTATATGCTCATAATTTGAAGTACTGAAGGGTAAATTGTGAATATCCCACCAGGTATCAACCAAGTATTTTGTATTTTGTTCGGTTTATTTAGATTCTGCGAAGTAACTAGTAACTAAAGTTATCACACGTTTCATTTTCTGTTTCTGCTACATTTTTGAATAACAGGTCATTTGTTTAGTTGTCAGGACTTGCCAAATTTGAGCAGTGTTGGGAGGTACTGTAGTGAACTACATGTTATAGTAGTTCTGCATTTACAATTTCATCCCTGTGAAAAGCCCAGATAGGATTTTTTTTAGGACGAGTTTAGTGAGTAGCATTTTTCAGTGGCATGTGACTTTTTTTTAAAAATGTATTTAGTTCTAATTTTGTATCAGATGTACTTTGTCAGTTTGTTAGTGTTTTTTACGACACAGTTTTTCTACTTTTTCTAAGTAGGTTTAGCTCACCAAACCAGAGTTTAGCTTGCAGTGGGATATAATAGGTACTGTATCTTGCAAAGCTATATTTTCAAATAAGCTGACCTACCACAGTGTTTGAGCAAAGCTTTTTCATGGCAAAACCACCCACAATCTTCCCTAATGCAAACACACAAACTCTGAGTCTGCTTATTTCAGTTCTTGTAAGACTTCTATAAGAATTTAACACAGTTAACACTGAACACTGAGGAAAAGGGATGATTTTACACCAAACAACAAATATTAATGTTGTGGCGGTCCCGGTGTTAAACAGTGAAACACTTAAGTCCACACTTTCTCAGGAACATTGCTTTCTTGTAGCCATTATGCTTACACAACCAGCAGCTGCTTTGTTTATGACTAATGAGTGAAAGACCTTTAGGCATCAACCACAGTAATCCAAGTTTCACATAAACACTGTATTAAGATAACAAGATGGTCTTGTAACCTGTGGGGGTAAGAGGTCAAGTTTACTTTAGCAATCTGTTCTTAGCTGTAGTGTTTGTAGTTTCTGACTAGGAGTGGCTATGCAGTTGTGTTGAAACAAGACGGCACAATAGAAAGGGTGAGTGCTACTAAACTGGGCCATGTCAGTAAAGTATGCACAGCAATTTAAGTGGGGTGAATAATGAATTTGTTTTTAACATGACTTCATATGATTTAAACATGTTAATATTAGGGACTTTGGCAGAGGGAAAGATTAAAAGCCAATGTTCATTTTCAGACTGTTGAAAGTAATCAAAGTATTAAACAACAACAAAAACAAAGGATGCATAAGTATCAAAAGGTGAAAGACAGAACCAGACATTTAAAAGAGACACTGGTGTGTGTGGGTGGTTGGTAACAGCCCAGTGCTACGTGAGTGCATGCTTAATTTTAACTTAAACTTAAGCCTGAAGATGATTTCTTCTGATGTGAAGTCTTCTGAGTTGAAGTGATGAGTTTATTGAATGTACTGCTGAGATTCTGCTCATCAGCTTAACTCTAAGCTTCCACGGAAACACGATTGGCATTTTATTAGATGCCCTGGCGTGTATAATGTTTGAGAGTGTGATTTCTTTGTGGTTTAAAGAAAGCATATATGACAGGAACTTGCTTTGTGTCTTTAATACATGTCAAGTAAAACTATAGCTTTTTCTGCTAATAATTAAAACCATTCTAAGCATAGTGAAGGTAACCAATTCAGTCCCTGTACACTAGAGAATGGAAGCAGCCTCATGTGAAGTCTTTACTCTGGTATGAAAGTGGCTCTAAGTCACTCTAATAAAAGAGACATTTGTAAAACCTTTATATCAAATTATTGTGGTATTTTAAAATATAATTAAATTGAAATGTAACTGTTGAAATTTGTAAGTTCAACTGAAAACATGTTGTCTGGACCTAATTGTTGGAGATTGTTAAACCTTTATGTCCAATTAAGTGAAATGAAGTCACTTATGACTTTACTTAACTAAGGCAAACTTTTAAAATTGATCCAGCTGAAATGTTTTACAGTGTATGTACAGATAAAACAAATACTTTGAAGACAGTCTGAGAACTGGACTAATCCCTTTTCTATTCTAGGTAATGATGACGTGACGATCGAAGGCCTCTTAGAAGACAGTGTCTTTCTTCCTTGCCTCTGCATAAACGAAACCAAAGAATTTAGCTTTGGGTGGCAAAAAGACGAGCAAAGCAAGGATCCTGTGTCCTTATTCAAGATCTATTCAGGATTCTCTGACTTATACAAAAGCAGGGCCAAAGTATTTCTACATGAGAACGGAAGTAACTGCTCTCTCCTCCTAACCAACATCACAGCGAACGACCAGGGGAAATACAGATGTTGGTTTCAAAATGGAAAATACAGCCGAACCTTTATACATCTAAAGGTTTTTGGTGAGTCATTCATTTATTTCTTACATCTACCTGCATGATCATGGATTCATTTACTTCAGAATCTTTCACAGCTTTAACTCTTCTTTCTCCAGCAAACTATAATGTTTGTCAGAAGAACTCTACCAGCAGCCAGGATGGCAGTTTAAATGTTTTCCAGTGTAATGCAGAAGGACGTTACAGAGAGGCTGAGATTCAGTGGTACTTGGATGGACAAGTTCTTACAAATTCATCCTCAACTCACATAACCCACACATACACTCTGGATGTTCGCCCTGGTCTCTACAGTTTCAGCAGCAAACTCGTCACTGAACTCAACTGGACCTCAGAACCCACATGTCAGGTCAAGGCCAAAAACATATCAGCGAGATCCAGCTGTGTCCCAGAGCCTGGTAATTATTTGTTTCTGTTTGTTTCTGTTTGTTTCAGAGAGAATGGAACTTGGATATTGTCCATTACTATTATGGCATTAGTGCTATGATGTTAGCTGTGAATGCAGCAACAGTAACAACATATTGTAAAACACCTTAAAAAGTAAAGTACTTTATTGTTTAAAGGTTGCTTTCAAATCAATGAGAACAACAAATACTTTATATACTGTCACATTTTTTGCAATTTCCTTTGGTTTTTGCAGCACCTCAGCAAAGCAATCAAGAACCACACGGTCTCAGGAAATACTTAAAAGTCATCCCCATTGTGTTGGTGCTTGGAATTTCCCTGGTCCTATGGTGCCGCTGGAAACAGTAATCTGTACATATTTGTTATAATGCCAGAGATCTTTATTCAAGATAATGTTCCTCCCTATAATTGATCCTCACTGGCTAAACCAGAGTTGAAAAATATGTATTTGCAGTTGATGAATCAAGTCACAACTAGTTTTGCTGTTTGTTAACATTTGTCATTGATTGATCCTCACTGGCTAAACCAGAGTTGCAAAATATGTATTTGCAATTGATGAATCAAGTCACGACTAGTTTTGCGGTTTGTTAACATTTGTCATTGTCTCAATAGAATTTGGTTTTGTATACTGAGGATAAGAGAAGTGGAAACTGACAACCTGCAGTGCTAAACAAACTCCTAGCTATAATGTCACAGTGTGAAAGTACATCTGAATGGTGGTTGTTGATCAGTGTGGATACCGCAATAATTTGCAACAACATAAATGTGTTGACTTTTACATGGTGTGCAAAGATGAGGAAGGAAAACTTAAACGCTCTCATCTTTTTGCACCATTGCCTCTTGTTTTCGCGTTGGTACTGATTCCTTATGTGGTTTTGTCATTATTGTTATTTGTGCTTACTGCCTGTAACTAACTTTGATCTGTGCAAAACAGCAGTCATTGTAAAAGCTTTGTTGGCACAATGTATTCTTGGCAACAGGGTACTATAAATCTATTATAAGGATAATAATAATCACCTTTATTTGGCCAAGTATGTTACACACACAAGGAATTTGTTTCCAGTACAGAACCAAGGCAGCCATTTGCAGCGCCAACTCACACCGATGGCTCTAACCATCGGGGGCAACTTGGGCGTTCAGTGTCTTGCCCAAGGACACCAACATGTGGACTGCAGGCACCGTGATTCAAACCACTAACCCCCCGGTTGGGAGACATCTGCCATACCCACTGAACCACAGTCGCCAACATGTTGGTTAAATTTCCTACATGTTGAGACTGGTTAATGGTTAAGCAGAGAACAAATTCATACAGAAGCATTTACTAACAGCACATCAAAAAATGTTTTCATTTTGGTTCCTTGCATGATCTGCCTGAAATCATTCAGGTATTTCGCTGTACACTGACATGTTTGTCAGCCCAGAAATTAAAATAATAAAGTTTGATAGAAAAAATAGAGTGACAAAGAGTGATTTATTTTCCTTAAAGACATTTCATTACTCTTTAAGCAGTATTCAGGGTAAAAAATAACTGGTACTGTTTAAATAATATCACTTAACATCATATGAAATAAATAAATATTAAGTTGAAATAAACTACCAGTGGTTTGCTCTACAAGCAAATTATATTACAGTAATATGCACAGGTGTCATACTACAGGGCATAGTGGAAATACGTTACCATGGCCCTCAAAAGGGTTCTAATCTGAAGGGTCATGGGCCTTCCTCTGAAGGGTGTACATGGAAAACAGTGGTGGTTCATGGTTTGATATTTTATGGTTGACAAAATAATAATAATATAACCATTATCTTACTGTGAATCTGCTACAGATTCATTATCACCAACTTCTCACTCTTGGCATCAAGGATGCCATGCAAGGTCAGAAACACTACAAGTCATTTACAGCAGTTTATACTGACAAGACCTGAAACATGTTCACCTTAATTCAGCAAATAATCATGATTCCAGTGAAATCTTATTGAATAGTCCTTTATTATGACATGCTGTAATACTGTGAACCTTTCTATGTGCATGGGCCAGAGGTGAATGGGTTTCCACCTTTGTCTTAGGCCTAGTTTATAATTACAGAATTAATTATTATAATTAAATATATGAATATTTAAAATTGTGCAGACCTTCTTAAATGCATTATATGTTTATAATGCATTTAATGCATCATGAGTTATAATAACCACTACAGATCAGTTTGTTTACTTAATTCGGTTATTTGTGGTATTCAAAGGTGGAGGAGCCCACTGATGCTGCATGTATGGGGCGCACAGTTTTGTGCTCTGTTTCTTAATGTGCTTTTTTGTTTGTGGTTAGCCTTAAGCTATCCTCCTATCCTATAACTTAAATTATCTCCAAAAGCCACAGGAGGACTTAGACATCGGTGCTTGTATGTGAGACGTGCCCACGCCTAGGTAGTTTTATTCAGATATAGCTAATGTCTTTCCCTGGTCATACAGCAGATGGCAGCAACCGCTCTATCGTACGTCGTCATTGCGTATGACGTAGGGAAAGGGTGGCTAACTGGTTAGCTCAAGGCTAGCGAGTAGAAATGAATCCGTATCTAGCTCTTTGTATTTTAAGAAGCTGGAACAAGGCTGACATTTTGTCCACGGTAAGGCACTTTGAACTAGAAACTCTTTTATTTAATATGAATGAAGTAGGTTAGTTTGATGCTGATTAAATGTAACGAAACAGACAAGGAATACATAAACATCAATGTGGGTTAGCCTAAAAGTAATACACTACTGTATGTCAGTTGGACTCTGAGATCGGTGTAATTACTTGGCTTATGTTGATGAGCCCTTAGAGATAAACTGACAGCAAATTAAAATTCTCTAAACAGCAGGGAGAAGCTGCTACATACAGAAGTCGAATGAGACAAGTGTTAAGACGTGACAGTAACAAAGGTGGTTTTATTGGAATATGGAGAGATTTGATAGCACTTGTAAACTTAACATGATTTACCATTATAGGTGTTCGGGTTGGTCAACATAAAAAGAAAAGTAAAAGTTCATGACATACTAAAAGTGCTAGGAGGAACTTGGTGACAATTATACTAGTTTAATTTTGGGCACTGATTCTTAATAATCTGCAATATTCCAGTTGGCAGAGTATCAAATCACAGCTGAGTACTTAGGTCTGGCAGATGTTTATATTATGAGACCAAATATTGTATGAGAATCATTTAATATTGTTATTGAATACTGCTGTTGTCGATTAAGTTATGCTGATGCACTAACTGATAAGTGAGCCCATCATTTCAGCACTACTAAATGCACGCAGCCACACAAGCAATCTACAATGGGCCAACGAAGGAAAGCGGCAGCTGTGAGTGATTCTTCATCTCAGAGAGTCTCTGGAGCTCCTGCAGAGGCTGTCAGGAAACACAACATCTGCATGGTGTCTGACTTCTTCTATCCAAATATGGGAGGGGTCGAAAGTCACATTTACCAGCTGTCCCAGTGTCTGATTGAAAAGGGACACAAGGTGGTTATTGTCACCCATGCCTATGGCAGGAGAAAGGGGGTCAGGTACCTGACCAATGGACTGAAGGTCTACTACCTCCCCCTGCAGGTGATGTACAACCAGTCCACAGTCACCACCTGCTTCCACAGTCTCCCACTGCTACGCTGTGTGTTTGTCAGGGAACGCATCACTGTGGTGCATGGACACAGCTCGTTCTCTGCCATGGCCCATGATGCACTCTTCCATGCTAAGACCATGGGTCTTAACACGGTATGTGACTCATTATGAACCAGGTCGATAATTTTTTTTTAAACCTTAGTATATATTCATGTTTCAATGCTACATGTGACATAAACCTAAAAAGTGTTTTTATTCACAGGTGTTCACTGACCACTCACTCTTCGGCTTTGCTGACGTCAGCTCTGTACTGACCAACAAGCTTCTGACTGTGTCAATGTGTGATACCAACCACATTGTGTGTGTGTCATACACCAGTAAGGAGAACACTGTGCTCCGTGCAGCACTCAACCCAGAGATAGTGTCTGTTATTCCCAACGCTGTTGACCCAACAGACTTCACCCCTGACCCCTCCCAGCGCCAAGACGACAAGATCACTATTGTTGTTATCAGCCGCCTCGTCTACCGCAAAGGTACAGGCAGTCAGACACTTTATGAGGTTTTTGTCATTCACTTCAGACTAACCCCAAGGCTGCAGAGCGGTATGGTGAATAGGACACTGTCATGTTTTTTTTTAGAAGACCAAAGTACAAGCCCTCAATTTGGCACAAGCCATTAACAGTTTATTTACAGGGGCTTGTGTTACATTCTGATCTGGATGTCCAAAAAACGTTTCCTCATAAGGATCAGGGGACAAAATACTATGCAGACATTTCAGTTTCATCTTATGTGTTCACCCATAGGCAACAATGAAACTGCAGTACATAATGGCAAAAATATAGTTACAAACTGTGTTGCTGTGAGTTTGTTTACAAGAGAGTACATACATGTAGTTTTATTTTTCAACTGGAAAATATCATGTGCTGCCCATAACTTTAAAAAGCAAAACCAAGGGATTTTCTTCAAAAAAACAGTTTGATTTTATGTTTATCTAAAAAATAAACATTGGCTGGATTTTCTGAGCACTCCATAATATTTATGGGAAACAGCATAAAAAACAGTAATGGTCATGTTGTTATAAGGATAATAAGTATTGCATTACATTAATTGTGAAATCAATTGTTCACAGTCAATTGGTTCTTCTTTTTCAGGAATTGATCTTCTTGGAGGAATAATCCCAGAGCTTTGCCTCAAACATCCAGATCTGCATTTCCTAATCGGCGGAGAGGGGCCAAAGAGACTTGTACTGGAGGAAGTGAGAGAGAAATACCAGCTACATGACAGGTACTGCTGGACACTCATTTTCTCAGAATATTTGATATGGAGGCACTACTTAAACCTGTTTCAGGACATGGCCTCTGAAAAAACATTTCATAAAAAGGTCAGCAGTCAGCAGTCTGGTACGCACAGTCAAACACTGGGGTTGTGTGAAAGTGGAATTACATGTGCTTCTTTTAATTGGGCAACTGCAGGGTGCGTCTGCTGGGGGCTTTGGAACACAAGGATGTTCGTGGAGTTCTGGTTCAGGGTCACATCTTCCTCAACACTTCGCTGACTGAAGCGTTCTGCATGGCCATTGTAGAGGGAGCCAGCTGTGGACTGCAGGTTGGTTGTCATTCGTGCAAGAGATAGGAAATGAAGAGAGCAGATGGCGTCAAGGCTTTTAGTACAATGATAATTACCAGGCAGTTTTACTGATAATACACCTTCCACTTTAGAAATGGGTCATTAAATTGATCATTAAAGTCCTTTAATGAAAACCTGCACCATTTGCATTACATGATACAATATTTCCCACAGCTTTTAAATAATGATAGTTCAAGGTGCATTTCCTGTATTGACATTTGCTTTCTGAAACTCATTTTAACACAAGTGATGCCTACCTGTCTCTCTCTTTACAACACAAATATCTAAACTTCCACAATTTATCAGTTGTCTAAAGAAGGTTGAATAATACCAATAACCTTTATCGCTAATGGATATAAAACATTAACACAAGACTTTTTAAAAACCATCAGATTAAAGAAAAACTCTGAGGCACAGTTAACTGAACAGAATTGACATGAAAAAGCTGAAGATGTTTACTGTAAGTGCTCTTGTCACAGATTTCCTGTGGGGGTGTGCTCGTAGGTGGCTGCTCAACTCTGCTTAAAGATTAAAGGGGAGAAGCAATTTATTATGGAAGTAGCTCTCTCTTGATAGTTTGTGTAGGAGCGCTCTCTAAGGATGCATGGCCTGGACTTGGATTTATCCAATTTTACTGAAGACTTGTATCAGTTGCCGTCTCATCTCTCTGTCTGCTACAGCGTGTGGTTAGAAACAGGAGGGTAATCATCATTTCTAATCATAATAAATGCATAAATATGGACGATCAGACAACTGTCAGTAGCTAACAGTAGGTGGAATTTTACAAAAGCTGAATGAAAGATGAACAATTTATCTTAATTATTAGACTTAACAAACTATCTCCTGAACTTACTTTAACTCCATAACAGCATCTGAACTGAACATCCACTTATATCGTGTCATCTACACAAACAACAGGAAAGATCTACTTGGAGAAAGTTCTTTCCTTCAGTTTAGTTCACAGACACAGGGCTCTATGTAGCCCGTCTGGGCTTGTTGCTATGGTGATTTATTGGCTCGCTGAGGAGGGCACGGCTAGAGCTTTATCCACAAACAGGGAAAAGGAAATCACAGCATTAATTAGAAGTTAATAGTAACAATTGCAAATGCAGCAGCTGATAAGCCAGGACCCAGATAAATCCCATGTGGCACAGGTATCCTGGTCTGGTTTATTTCCAGAGGAAGAAAACGGCAAAACAGAAACTATTTAAAAAATGACAATGAGAGAGAGCAATGTAAGACTAGTGTGCCCACCTTTACTGGTCACTCTGGTGCGCTCATCCCATTTTAAATTTGAAAGTGTACACGAGAAAGAGAAAATAAATGATGAGAACCTTGACAATAGCTGGAAGTTTATTAGTAGGTGAGTAGGAAAGTGTCCATTTCTTAAGGAATTTCCATCCATCCATCCTTTATCTATACCGCTTATTCTGACGAGGGTAAGCCAATACTGGCTGGAGCCAATCCTAGCTGGCATTGGGCGAGAGGCGGGGTACACCCTGGACAGTTCCTAAGGAATTTAGATTTTAGAATAACAGTGAGACCTGTCTGCTGAGTATTAGCCAGCAGTGCTTATAACAGAGGTACAGTGGGTACAAAGTTAGCATGACCCATATATTCAGAATCATCGCAATTATGTATGAAAATGCTACTGACTGCTGAAATCCTCATGGTACAATAGCTTGAGGTGTGTCTATACACCCCGAACAAAACTGCTGGGTCTGCTCAAAGGTGCAGACTTGAAACTTTTTTTCTAAAAGAGGATAATAAAATCATGTTTTTCATCCTGCCATGTTGTGTTTAGGTCTTTAGCACTTCACAGTCTTTCAAGTGACGCTAGAATAGATGTTGTACTATCACATTAAGGGTAGTGTGCATGTGTGTGTAAACAATTTTGTTTTTCTTTCATTTCTAAGGTGGTTAGCACTCGTGTTGGGGGCA
>NW_018127979.1:3287264-3298264 GCF_001952655.1 Monopterus albus | reverse complement strand
TGATGATTTGATTACCCTGTGTGAACCCACTGTACGGTCACTATGTGCTGGTCTGGAAACAGTCATTGCCCGGCAGCGTTCAGGCTCTGTGCCCTCCCCTGCCTCCATCCACGCACGTGTGCGAAACCTCTACACCTGGAGAAACGTCGCAGAGAGGGCTGAAAAAGTAGGTTTACTGGATTGTGTGCATGTACTTAAGACCTTCTGTTTTCTAGCATTTATTCTTTTGCAGACCGAAACTAGCCACAGCTGAAGCTTTAGCTTCTTAAAACATGGACTTTAATTATTGAGAAGGTGTGCGTTTACATGCACTCAACAAGTTAAATGACATCGCAAACCTGCAATAGTTGATCTTTTTGGGAAAGGAAGCGAAGGAAACAAGCTGCGGGCACAACATTGAAAAGCATTACCTGTTGAAATGATAAACTTGTTAGCAAGTTGCCTGTTTGCACATCTAGCAGTTATAGCGAAGTTAACATTCATTTGGAGTTGTCTCTGCCACCTGGCATAGGTCACTGTTTTAGCTTTCTCTGTTTGTCAGTTTAGCTGCCAAATGCTTCACTATGTTCCTCAGCTAGCCGCCAACTTTGTCTGTCTGCTGTTTGGTGCCAAACAGGTAGTGTACATTGGATTTTTAGAAGAAAAAGCTGTAATCATTCCAAAATATTTTCTGGCACTGCACCATCAGCCCTCCCACACATGCAAAATAAATGTCTTGTGTCACTAATATACTTAAAATATAAAAGCCCTGTTTTCAAAGTAAGATACAAGCTCGGGGACAAATTTGATTACTGGCCTGATGAATGTATACACAGATAGAGTAACCACATTACTACAGTGCATGTAAAGCCCTGTTTTCTGATTTCCCATGTAACCTGATTTCTCTGAGTAATCTGTTATCTTGTGTGCATGTAAACATAGTGAAGTTCACACAGCTGAGGCCACACATGAGTGATTGATTTTCAGACTGAATGGTACTGTGGATGGTGAACTGTTTGTTGACTCAGATCATTGTGTTTCCCTCTCAGGTGTATAACCGAGTGGCTGGAGAGGAGGTGCTTCCCCTGGACAGGCGGGTACGGAGGTTGAGGACTCACTGCGGCCCGGTCGCCGGCTCCATTTTTGCATTTGTGGCTGTGTGAGACTTCCTCTTCCTGCTGCTCCTGCAGTGGTTGGTGCCAGATCGGGTCATGGACGTTGCCATGGACGCCACTGGCCCTCATGGACTGTGGAGAAAGAAAACTAGCAGTAAAAACAGAGCTCATTCTAAACGTGCCATGAAACGAGCAGCAGAAACAGAATCATTATCATAGTGATCACTTCATACCTCTGCCTGATTGTTTATATGGCGTCCTGTGTGCTCTGTATGGTGTGAACTGACAGTTTAAACATGGCTGCTAAATGCTCAAATGTGCTCATGGAAACCACAGACATTGTTTACATTGCCTTACTAATGGGACCTTGTCTGAAAGCATGTTATTTAAGATTTGGAAGCAGTGTTATTCTACATTTAATGATTAAATTATTAATTTGTGGCACTTCTACAGGCTTTACTAAGAGTAAATATATGCAGTATACATTGCACCAAACAGGAGTAAAAGGGCTTGTCACCAGTATTGTTTACTGGGAAACAAACCTGTGGTCACCTATTTTCATCATTTATGACAGTGGCAAAATTCACAATTTGTGAAATGTTGTATATCAGTGTAAACTTTGATACCATAAAAACCACTTATTTGTTTAAAAATAAAATTTTTCTTCTTTAGGATGTTGCATATTTATAAGAAACTTTGGAGTTCTTCAAATGCTGACATGACTCCCAGACAATCTTCTCTTCAAAATAAAGAGTATGTTATTTTATTTAGGCTGTCTGTAGCCTTGTTGCATTTTTATTTTTTTTTGAGAACCATTGCATGAAACAGAAGGACATTAGAGGATTTCTTTCTTAGAATGAGTTTTGCAAAAGAGGTGGTGGCTGTCTGGAGTGAAAGGCGCCAGACAACACACAGAAAACCTGTGAAACTGGGGGTGTTTATGCACTTATATGGCTTTTCAAGACTAACAATAGGGATTGTACATTATACTTAGCCTTTAGCCGAAAATATGTGGTCATAACAGAAAATAGTGTAAAATTCTGAAATATCTACAGTGTGAAACTTAACACCTGTGTGTGTTCCTCTTCTTGGAGCTGCATGCATGCACATGTTGGGTGCTATATTCAAGGTGTGTCAGTGCAGGCCCATTCCTCCAACCATTGTTATGCACATGCTGTAGGCTGGGACATAGGTGGGTGGTGGTGATGTGGGGTGGGGGTGGGGGTGGCCAAGGACCCAGATAAGAGAGGGATGAAGGCCGAGCTCATGACTGTGTATCGACTGGGAGAGCTGCACTTCTGAATAGTCGTGGAGGAGTCTGCTGTTGTTTCATTTTCATCATGGCTGCTGTTCAGACAGAGGTTTCCCAGTGCTCACAACCTTTGCAGAGGCCCCTGTACATCTATGGGGGGCTGGCATGCAATTCGTTGATGGCTGGTAGGTGTTTTCTTTGTCTTTTTTGGTCAGTTCAGCTAATTTGTGTTTAGAGAGAAATTATATAAGTCACACAACTGGGTTACAGTTCTGGGCAAACTTTCTACTAACTGTGGTTTGACTTTGCAGAGTTTTACAGAGTTTTCATAGCTTTTTGGTTTTAATTGTAATCAGGAATACTGAGCGGCTGAGACTTGAAAAGTTGCATGTCGATATTGTCAACTAGCTCTGCAGTAGCCAACAAACAGTGGGTGTGTATTGCTCTGTAGGTTTAGTGTTTAGGGTTGGGTCAAACCTGAAAATCAAGTTGAATGTATTCAAATGAGGCCATCTTAACATTACAGTGAACACAAAGATCAATTGGACATATCTGTTGCCTGAACATGGGGACCTCATTGTTCTTATTGTGTGTGTCTCAGACTCCTGGTTGGACAGAACTCCTCTCCATGATGCTGCATATCAAGGCAGACTGCTCCACCTGAGAACCCTCATTACTCAGGTAAACTTTCTTAACATACAAACAGCCCATGCACAGTCATATTGTTAGGTTATTTCCTAGTTAGATAGATATTCAGAGATGTGTTGTCTAGAAATGTTAGTGGAGACAGATTGACTAGCTCAGGTTGTTAACTGTGCCTGCAGTGCAGACTGCAGGCAGGTCAAGGTTACAGGCAAAGAGCTGTTAGTGTCAACTGTAATGCTAGTCTTAATATTTGTCTTAATGTGTAAGGTTATGTCCAATTGTTTTAGATACACACCACGAAAACAAC
Source organism: Monopterus albus (assembly GCF_001952655.1). Taxonomy (NCBI): domain Eukaryota; kingdom Metazoa; phylum Chordata; class Actinopteri; order Synbranchiformes; family Synbranchidae; genus Monopterus; species Monopterus albus. The sequence goes on along the minus strand of NW_018127979.1, from coordinate 3,294,966 downwards.
AGCCACACACCTTGACTTTTCCTCATGTTTTGGCTAACGTCCCTCTGAGTTCCTGGTTTGAAAGAACCGGACGAGGCTTTATAATAGAATAGAGCCTTTAATATGATAAAATAAAGTGAAACTCTGACCTGCTCATCTTCTCACAGGGCTTCCATGTGGACACACTCACCATGGACAGAGTCTCTCCTCTCCATGAAGCCTGCCTTGGTGGTCATTACGCTTGTGCCAAGTTCCTTCTGGACAATGGAGCAAATGTAAGAACGATGTAGCTTTTCAGTTTAAGACATTTGTTTTCAGGGTGTTTGAGCATAATGGTGTTTGGGTAATGTAGGCACCAGGTTTTAATAAGAGAGAAGAATGTGTGAAAAAGCAGTATCTCAGATTCTGCTGCATCAATTTTTATACCTTTCCTTATATCAAACTATATCAAACTGTCCATTGTGAGTTCAACAATATTACAAGAGTGTGTTAATAAATTTGTGGAGTGCTCTTTAAATAAACTCTGGTGTGTTGGGTACATAGTTAAAATTTTATTGAACAAACAACGGTGCCAACATGATACCTGATGTGCACTCAGTTGCCAAATTATTAGCTACACTTAGCTAAAAGTAACTTGTAATAAATCATGATCCTACCTCCATGAAGGTTACAGTGTTCAGTTTTTGAGGTGTTATAAAGTGCAGCTCTTTCAGCAGTAGTATCATATTTCATCATATAACACAACATAGGTGGAGGCAGTATCGACAGATGGCGCCACACCTCTCTTCAACTCATGCAGCAGTGGAAGTGTTGCTTGTGTCAGGCTCATCTTGCAGCACCATATCTCCATCAACACCACACACCAGCTGGCATCGCCCATCCATGAGGCCGCAAAGAAAGGTGTGTATGTGCAAACCATGTGGGTGTGAAGGTGTGATCTGTCACAGCACAGGTTTTGATGCAGCACTGTTCCCTTCATCAGATAACAAGGAGTGTCTGGAGCTGCTGCTGTCGTATGGAGCACATATTGACATGGAGCTGCCAGTGGTGGGGACGCCACTGTACTCTGCGTGCATGGCCCGAGCCACAGCCTGTGTAGAGCTACTGCTACACTCGGGTAATATAATCTGCCTCCTTTGCAGTGTAACAAAAAGCCAGGGACCATCATAAGTCACAGAAAACTGTTTATCCCCTTAGTGTAGCGCAGAAAAACTGAATATCTGAGCCTCACAGCTCACAGTTTTTGTTTGGTTTAGTTATACAGGCTATAAGTTCGTGAATTTTGTTCATGCAATGCAAATCAGAATCTGTAATTACTGGCTTTACACTGTCTACATTTGTCTTCCCATCACTTTCACTTTTCACAAAAACAGGAAAGCAGACAGGACAGCATGCCATGTTATGGCACTTCCAGATTTGTGTAATTGTCAGAACTGTTAGATGTGGCTCTAAATTATTTAATATTATTCACATCTCTGCTCTAAGTTCCTGTCTTGTCACATTTCCATTAGTCACCAGTTTTCACTCTGTATTGTCACTTAATGTTACTAACCACAGAGTGCTAGAGCAAATAGCCTGAGAACACATGGATGGCTTTGGTGTTTATGCTCTTAATCACATTATTTGGATATTCTGATGTGCGTCCTTTAGTCCAGCTTGTGTTTGTGTGCACATACAGGAGCAGATGTTCAAGCAGGATGTGAGCAGGATAGTCCTTTACATGCTGCAGTTAGAGGAGGAGCAGCGAATGTGGTGGATCTGCTGCTGGACTTTGGGGCGGATGTGTGTTGTAAGAACGCAGAGGAAAAAACTCCTCTGGACCTGTCAGCACCAAATAGCACAGTGAAAAGTGCACTACAGAGAAGAGGTGTGTTGTGAGGTATAAAGGCACTCACGTCTACATTACAGAGGTGACCTAACACTTTCTCACTATAACAGCTTCTCCCTGTCTCCTCTACTCAGGCCCCTGCTCTCTGTCTCAGCTGTGTCGGTTTTGTATTCGCCGAAGTCTGGGAAGGAGTCGTCTGCACAAAACCTCCAGCCTTTTCCTCCCTCAAAGTATCAAGGACTTCCTCCTGTACCAGTGTTAGTGTGGCTCTCTGTGTGCTGCCTACACCACACATTTGGCCTTGTGGCCAATCTCTAAGGTAAAATGTGACAAAAAGAAAGTCAAAGTCTTGCCAGTCAACTGTATTTTGTAATATGGCTGCTTTTAATATAATAACTGCTCAAATGAAATATTTTGGATACCAGTTTTTAAGATAAGATGCTTTCATATTGCAGTAATGTTTTTTTTTTATACTTTAATGAAATGTTTCCATTTCATGTATGTGGATTTTACAGTAATCCCAAAAAAATTTTTTAAATGTGAATTCTACCAATTTTACACATCAAAGTTTGTTTACAGATATTGGAGAGTAGAACTGTATATTCAAGAAAACCTCCCTGGAGAATGAGTGGAATAAAAAACTATGTGTTTCTGCTCCGTCTATTTTGAAAGTCCAGTGTACTCGAGTTGCGTGGCATGTTGTAAATTTGATGGGCTGTAAAACAAGTAAGCTGTCTTATGAATATGTGTAGCGTTGCCAAAGCTGACATAACAGATAAAAGATTCAAACACTTCTTGGAGCATGTTGGAAACAACACTAAGTTAAAGGGAAGACAGGGGTAGACTGAGTTTTGAGGCCAGTGCTGCTTGAGGGGAATGAATTTCTTCTATTCAAATGCCACCATGAAAGGTCACCAGTTCCATGCTGATATTTTTTTTTCTTTTCGATTAAAGAACTTTGACATTTTCTGTGAAGCCACAGTTCACAGTGGTTTCACACCGACAGGCAGGTTACACACAAAGTGAAGCTCTCCAGATTCCCTGCAATAAGTGGTTTAATCTAATTTATACCTCAGCTTTGATCTCAGGTCAGTTGTGTGTAGGAGGTCAGATGAACAGCAGACTGAAAGACTTGCTGTGTATCTGACAGACTCTTTTCTGTGATGCAGATTCATTTGGCCAGCAATATCTGTTTGTATTCATATACTTTCAGAAGGGAAGAGGTCACAGCCACAAAGCAGTTTCATGAAGTGGTGACTGGAGATCTCATTCATGTAAATAAAGTTTCATTATATGTATACATTTAGGTATTTTCAACACATATTCAATGTGAACATGATACAACGACAACAAATTTACTCCATAGTTCTGTAATTTGCATGGGACTAATAATGTCACAGCTTGTGAATGCACTGCATATCACTACTACTAATACCTTGGTACTCCTGATGGGAGTGGGCAAAAGTTGCACCTTTAGATCACACCCTCCAGTGATGTTGCTGGGTCCTGGTTAATACCTGTACATCACTGCAGCCAGGTGGGACATGAAACCACAGGAGGGCAGCAGAAACATTTTCAGGGTGTTCCTCATTAAGACATGTGTCCACAAAGCCAACAAACAATAAGTAACTTTTAACACTTCTTGTAATAAATTAAAGCTACAGTATGTAACTTAAGGTAGCGCTAGCATGAAAGTCCAAATCAATCTACTCTGCTCCACCCAGCACTCCCTCTCCCTGCTCCACTTTGCTCTCCTACAATTTACTAAAAATCCATCACATTCTGCCCAGCTCTTCAGATATTTATCATTATGAAATCCCAATAAATGGAAATGCAACAAAACTTACTGATCAGTCAGAACTAACTGAAAATCTCTGACTGGTTAGAGAGGTCAGTCCTGCTCAAAAACGTTTCACGCTAATATCTCTGCACTGCTGCCAGGGCTGTTCAGTGAGTCTGGGTCACAGGAGGCTTCCATCACACATCTCCCCATTAAGACTAGTATTGGAGCATATTTCTGCAACAAAAATATTGGAAAAAGTGTTACATACTGTAGCTTTAAGATTTGACAAAGACAATAAATCCTGCAAAAAAACATTTCAAGTACACATCCAGCATCCATCATGTATTTTTAATAACAGCACAGTACAGATAAAGCCATACATAATAAAGCTTATGTCTAGCATTTCCAATATAAAGGGCAGTTGAACAAATGACAATTATTGTAGCAATTTACAATCCTGAGTGATACATGAACGTACACGTTTCATTTTTCATCTAAAACAATTGTACAGAGTAAACACATTAACTGTCAGGGCCTTTGCTTATATTACATTTATTTGTCATGCAACATGTACAATAAAGATCCATCACAAGCAATCAGAAAACATGTTTGGTATCAGTGACTGTGACAAGCAGCCTCGACTGTAACTGTTTTTCAGCCAAAAAGCTATTATCTTGTTTTAATTCAGAGTCTAAACATTCCTGACAGATCCTCAGTCACCTCTTGTCTCCCTGGCCTTGACTGGTTAGCTGAGATATTAAGAATTCTTTTATGAAATAACATGATTTCAAGGTGTTTTTGTGGAAAAAAAAGCAATGAGTGAAATTAGTAAGAAATATCTTTTTATCCCGCTGAAGTGGACCATTCTAAATCAGAGTTAAACATGTGTTCCACTCAAACTGATGTGATTAAAATGATCAGCATGACAGTCCTGCTAAAACAAAGATGTTGATGACAACACAAAGGCTTTCAGACAGTGGTTGTGTTTGTTCTCCCACTGTTCTGGTTATACCAGCGTCTGGGAGCAGCGCAGCATAGGAGCTGCTTGTCAAAGTGTTTGCTGAAGCTTTTGCTCATCAAGTACAGAGCAAATGGGTTCACACAGGAGTTGGTGAAGGCCAAGACACGAGCAAGCACGCTGGCGATGAAGTGACCCAGTGACGGGTCCACCTGTTTGTAGTGATAGGAGCGGTACAGGTAGATCACATGACTGGGGAGCCAGCAGACAGCGAACAAACCAACAAACACCAGGACAGTTTTGGCCAGACGCTTCCTGGACTTAATCTGAGTGGAGAGGACAGAAAGAACAAATTATAATGTGTAGTATATTATCCTTATTATAATTATTATCCTTATTTCAGGATGGCACTGTGTAATAGTCAGTTGACCACTGCGCTCAAGACTGAAACATCTCAACAATTATTACAGATCGCCTTAAATGTTTGGATGATGTTTCTGATGCCAGGAGGATGGCTTTTACTGACTTTGGTGATCCTCTGACTTTTTATTTAGCTCCATCATTTGGTCAAAATTTTTATGTCTAATTGCTTATTTTATGAAAAAATATCTGCAAAACTGTCAGCCTCAGCTGTACTCATGGGCAGAACCAGGCGATGATCAGGGGTAAACATTAATGGTAAACAAGAAACCAGCTAAAGTTCAACCTGTTGACATGGCCTGTGTGAAAGCCTGTGACCAGGACCAGACTGAAATACAGGGATCAGACAGAGGACGGGAGGGAAAAATCCAGGACTGTTTTACTCACAAAGCAGAGGTCAAACACGAGCAACCAGAAGAGAGAGGGAGGAGGCAAAAGGGCAAAAACTAGGAGTAGTTCAAAACCATATGATACATAAAGACCAAGAGAGGATACAGCAAAAAGTGGAGTCGGGAACTGTTGGAGGTCATGCACGAGAAATCACAAAACAAAGAAGAGCGCATTGAACAGCTGGAATGTTGAGCTATAATCTGGAAAATGGGACAAGCTCTGTTAGGTGTGTGTATATACTGAGATGAGTAATTAGCTGTTGGAACACAGGCAGACGGGCAGAAAACTGGCAGGAAATGTAAATGAATAATCAGCACCCATGGGGGCCGTCGCTGCCTGTGTGAGCATGCAACAGAGAGCTGGCTCTCAGTGAGTTTTACCTCTGTGAACTGAAATTTCAATTAATCAGAATCCTTCAATTCACAGTAGGATTACTACAAATTTATAGGTTTAGGAACTAGTGTAGTGAAACATACTTTTTTTTGACGCATACATGAGAAGAGCTATTTATCTAAATCTGACGTTCTGTGACCTTAAGATCTTGAAAAGAAAAACATTTGACAAACATGTACTAGTTAAAATAAAACTCTTTGGTTGGGAACCTGCAGTATGTTTGGGAATATGAAAACTAGCTTCATATTTACTGCACTGCATTTAACTCTTAGCAACTATTCTTTTAATGTATTTGGATGAATGGAGGAAGCCACACTCTGACCTGTTTGTGGAGGTGCAGGTGTCCTTCAGCGTGGAGGTCCTCAGAGCTCCTGACCAGGCTGCGAGCAATGAAGCAGTAGTAGACAGATATGATGAAGAGCGGGATGATGTAGAAGATGAGGAAGAAGGCAGTGGAGTGGATTTTTGGGTGCAGCTCCCCGACATGGGGGTAGGGCCCACAGCTCACAAATGTCTCATTGGCGTGGCTGGTGGTGAAGGTGTGCAGGTCGGAGAAGACAGCTTCAGGAATGGCCAGAGTCACAGAGAGCAGCCAGATCAGCCCTGCTCGTAAACAGATACTGAGTGTCGCCCTGGATGTGTGGATGTCCAGTGGTGTGACAATAGCTTTGTACCTTAAAGAAGAAGAGAAGTGTGTGCAGGATCATCATAACCTGAAAAGTACAAGTACTCATTATGGGCATTTCACATTAATGTATATCATATTATTGGATTATAACGGTTGATGCATTGTCGTGCACATCACATTTAACATTGCAGCTGGTAGCAGTGGAGCTCATTTTAACTAACTTAGCCTACATACTTATAGTACAAAGAAATGGTGTGTGTGTGTTTTATGAATTTCCCACCAGGTATCACTAAAGTCAAACAATTGTATTCTATTTTAATTCTGAAAAGTAACTAGTAGCTAAAGTTATCAAATAAATGTTGTGGAGCAAAAAGTCCAATATTTGTCTCTGAAACGTAGTGAAGTAAAAGTATCAAGTAGCAGAAAATGGAAATATTCAAGTAAAGTACAGATACTTCAAAATTGTATGTGAGTACCATCTTGAGTAAATGTACTTAGTTACTTTCCACAACAGGAAACCTAGAATTCAGTACTGTATTGGTGGAGAGAGCTCTTTGAAAACAGCATTTAGAACTTTATGGTGCAGGTTTTCGTCCCATCACATCGATGGATTAACAGCTGGTGTCATGTCCCATGTGGATTTTTATTTTACCCAAAGAATCTCAAAGTTTAAGGGACAAATAAAGAAGGCGTAAAGTTACAACTCATGCCCAGGCTAACTGTGTGATCAGTACCGGTCAGCGGAGAGAGCGGTGAGGGTGAACACGGAGACTCCCACCGAGGTCAGCTGGATGAACGCGATCAGTTTGCATCCAACGCGGCCGAAGAGCCACTCGTCCACCAGGTAGCGGCTGGCGTCCACCGGGGCGCAGGTCACCAGCAGCAGCAGGTCCCCCAGAGCCAGACTGGACAGGAACAAGTTGGGTACCGTGCGCATGGACTTCACCAGCAGACACGTCTTTATTAGAGTGATGTTTCCAATGAAACCTACGATGATGATTATCCCATAGACAGCAGCGATTCCGACTCCAGGAAGCCAGATGTTGTACTGGCTCCGCTCTCCCGTGGAGTCCGAAAACACTCCTGAAACATTCACAACCAAAACCCCGGAGTCCTCGGGGTTTACAACAAATGAATCCTCCAGAGACATAGTAACCTGCAGGGTCCGGGCAGCTGATGTCTCCAGAAGCGTTTAGTGACTGGCTTTATAAACTCAATGCCCTCATAAGGGTTCGTGCGTCATTTCAAGCGCAACAGGCTAAAAACTGACAAAATTAGGGCGAAAATTATGACTATTGTCCTGCTGCATGATGTGAGGTTTGA
>NW_018127979.1:3284984-3287249 GCF_001952655.1 Monopterus albus | reverse complement strand
GGCTGTACACAGTGCTCTTACTTCTGCTTTCATCCTGTTGTGAATCAGTCAATCCCAGTGTGGCAGATAAACAAGCCCAAGCCGTAACAGAACCAGCTCTGACAGATGACATGGTGCACTTTGCTCTTGCATCTGTCCATCAAAGTCACGCTACCGGTTTCTTTTTGCACACTTTTATAAACCTCAGCCTGGCCTCTCTGGTTTGTTTTTGTTTTTTTATTTTCCTTAAGCAACTCCGAGGCAAGTGTGAACTTTTTTGTGCATAAAATAATAAATACTAGAACAACACCCAGCGGGAACAGTAGCCAGGAGACCAAATTTGAACTGTGGTACTTGGTCACTTTATGTTCAAAGGTGTTAAAATATACCTTATACATAATTTCTTGGTGTAAATCTACTGAAATTACAGCTAAGACTTTGCACTTTAGTGCAGTATCATTTATTTCAGCGCCAGAACAAAGCCTGAGGAGCAAAAAGAAATGTCTGGGCTGCACATTCCGCTACGATTCAGTCATGCAGTCTAAACTAAAAGTGTTCTGCCTAACTTTTAGCCCTCACAGCTTAGTAAGGTTTAGACCTACATCCAAATATTTCACCATAGTTGAAAGCTATACATTTTTGTGTATTTATGTAGCTGCAGGATTCCTTCAGCACCAAGGACAGCGGTGGGCTGAGCAGCAGGTCTCTGTCGCCGCCTGCTGCTCAGGACCATGAGCTGAAAGCCGAAGAGAGAAGAATGAGTTGACACTTTGTGCGTTTCCTGGATAAATTGGTCGTTGTTGTAGTAACAAAGTATGAAAAACATAAAAAAGAACCACAACAAAATTTAAAAAAACTGGAAAAACATTTGACACATTTGTAGAATACAATGCATTATCAAATATTAAACCAGTGGTTCCCAATCTTTCTGCCTAGTGATCATTTAAGATACCAATAAAGCTGTGTCTATTTGACACATTTGTAGAATACAATGCATTATCAAATATTAAACCAGTGGTTCCCAATCTTTCAGTGTCTTGCTCAAGGACACTTCGACATGTGAACTGCAGGCACCGAGATTTACGATGATATAGGCCAGACACTTTCAGTGTTTGAATGAACTTTAACTTCTGCAGTGCTTTCATACTGTGCATTTACTGCGCATTTTTCGTTCACCTGTTCTTACGCCCAGACACTACAACTTGGATCATGCAGGTTATTCTAAGCAGAGTGACTGCAGGTCACATTAGCCAATATGAGGCTGAACCATCACTGTTGACATCCAATCAGCTGAGGGCTGATGGGATTGGATGCGCAATCAAAGTGTTTTCCTCTGTCATCACTCTTGGATACCTTGACCAGAGAACACAGATCTGCATTAGAGGCGTGGGCCTGAACGTTGTGCTGTTTCTGGCGTCTTGTCGTCGGTGATGGAAAACACCCGCTGCTTTGCAAACCGCTTCACTGACTACAAAGGTGCGCTGCTCCCGGGTCAGAGCGCTGAGGCCATCGTGCCCGCCGTGATCGCCACCGTAGATAAAATCCTGAAAAAGGTTCCCATCGACACCAGCGACTGCGACGGAGGGCTGTACGATGGCCCGGCCGGGGTGGCTTACATGCTGTATCATGTCACCGAGTGCCCGCTGTTCTCCGAGCACCGGGACGTCTACCTGAAGACGGCCAAGCAGATCATCGACGTGTCGGTTAAATACGTGGATGCGGAGCCGGATGAAAACATGCGTGCAGCCTTTCTGCTCGGCGGAGCGGGCATCTACGCTGTGGCCGCTATGATATACAAGTCCATGGGCTTGGCCGACTTCGTTAAGCCGTTGACCAAATTTCGCAACCTGTGGGAGGTGTGTGCGCCCATCAATTTTCTGGAATGCGGCTCGGATGAGCTGTTTGTGGGGCGTGCTGGGTACCTGTGTGCCGCCCTGGTCCTCAAACAGAAGCTGGGCATAGAGGTGAGGTCCGAACATGAAGATAGATCACTTCAGTGCAAAATGAATAAAACCAACAGCTAAACTTCCCAATATTGGGCCAGAAGGTGTAGTCACTCCTAGACAGACTGGTCGTTCTTTAAACAGACCCAACCCTCATGTGCAAACAGAAGAAAAATGATTGATAAGTTAAGGATGCAACCGATATTTTACTGATAAAGAAGTCACCTTGGCCTCTGTGAGAAAATAGTTTAGCTGTAGTTATCTGACATTTTAAGTTACCTGCTTTACCCAAAATAGAAAAGGACCAATCAATCAACAGGTCTGACACATGGACCGATATTAG
>NW_018127979.1:3270075-3284923 GCF_001952655.1 Monopterus albus | reverse complement strand
TTAGTACAGAAATACCAAAGATATTTGAGGTCACCATTCCATATTTGCAAAGTATGTTGAACACTCAAGGAATTTGACTCCAGTACAGTGGCAAACAAATGTCAGTCTCAGAAGATCAGGTTGTTCAATAGCACAAAGCCTACAGATATTAAATTGATAATGTTATGAAACAAATCTTTCAATCTGAGAAGCTCATGGGCAGATCCAGGGGGTGGATCCAGTGCCACTCCGGGCCCCAGCCTGGTCACCAAAATGTTTTAGAGAAGCTGGGAGCGGAGTATGTTTCAGTTTGATAATAAGTTTATTGTCAAAACTGTGGCTGATTGTCACTGCAGCTCTAAAATCAGGCTTCTTCAATTATATATGCATATATCTGCAGTTTATAGACTAAATGAAACATATGGGCCTTTAAATTTACAGTGTTCATATCTTCTACGTATCCATATTTCTAATACAGATGAACATTGAAAATAAACCTCACTTTTATTCTGTAGATTCTGAGCAAGGACCAGATCAAATCTATTTGCCAGGCCATCATCGAGTCAGGAAAGCAATATGCCAGGAGGAAGCGGAAGCCTTTCCCCCTCATGTATTCATACTATGGAACTGAGTATCTTGGTAAGAACAGCAGCTTTGAGACAAGTCACTGATAAAGAAGTATGTTGCATTCATGTTATCCTTTAATGTGTCTGCTTATTATCCAGTTTGAAGATTTTATTTTAAATCTAAATAAGAAGCTACTGCCAGAATCCAGCTACTTAGCATAAGCAGCCAGCCTGGCTTTGACTAGAAGCACCTCTAAAGTTCATGAACCAACACTTTATAGCTCATTTGTTTAATCTGTACAGAGTGGTATCAGTCATCTCATCTAACTCTGCAAGGAGGCCAATAGTCATATTTCCCAAAGTGTTGAATGTCTCCTTTCAGCCTGCTTTAGCCGCATTCTACTTGCCCAGCTACATACATGAGAGGGTCAGAATATTAGGAACACCTCTGAATATAATGTAGTCCGGTATAGCACCATCTTTAACTATGACCTCAATAATGAACATATGGTTGAATTTATACATTTCTGGCAATTTAACCAAAAACTGAAACATTTTGGGCATCAGATGTTATGGTGGAAGTGTTGCATTGAAGTACATACAATTGTACAGGTGTACCTATTAACGTAGCTGGGCAGTGTAGTTTATGGTCCTAGTCCAGAGGGGTCTCTGCTTTTGACGGGATTTTGAGTTTTATGTACTTGTCAGGGGCTCAACCTTTCTGAGAAATAATAATGTTAGGCTACTAAGATATGTCATATCTGACTTGCTCAGTGCTGGAAAACAGCTGCTTCCACATAAGTGAGCTACAGTTCAGAAGGTAACAAGTTAACAACAAGTCCTTCAGTTGTCCTGTGTGAATGTATGTGGATTTGTGCTTGTTTGCTTCAGTTGCATCTGTTTGTGTGCCTGGCATGGTGCCTTTTTGCATGCCTGCTTTGGTGGGTGTATGTGTGATCCCCTTGCCACCCCCTCCTTTTCTGTCAGGTGCAGCCCATGGCCTCTCATCAGTGCTGCAGATGCTGCTGAGCTATCAGGACATGCTCAGAGGAGCAGAGAAGGACCTGGTGTGGCAGAGCGTTGACTTCCTCATGAATCAGGAGCAGAACTGTAACTGGCCTGCAGAGCTGGGCGCCATCATTGAGAGAGAGAATGAACTGGTGCACTGGTGCCATGGGGCCCCTGGTAGACTCACTGTTGTTTATACTCATCACCATGAGCATGCACAGGTGTGGATATATAGCTTTTTAATTGTTGTTTCTACTGTTCATGTCTTCATACCCTCTTTCAGGTGTTGCGTATCTTTTTGCGAAGGCCTATCTGATCAATAAGAAGCCCCAGTACCTGGACACGTGCATACGTAGTGGGGAGCTCGTGTGGCAGAAAGGTCTACTGAAGAAAGGGCCTGGGATTTGTCATGGAGTTGCAGGCAGCGCTTATGTCTTCCTCCTGCTGTATCGGCTCACAGGCAATTCGAAATACATCTACCGTGCTCAAAGGCAAGAAACCCCTTCTACAGCACTGTCCTCAGTGCATATCTCTTGCTCAGGGCTATGTTCAAGCTCTAAACCCACCCAGCTGCTAACATGGATGGACACTGTCTTGTTTAGTTTACTTTCTGTAAAGCTGATGATGGTCTGAGTTCAGTTTCAAAGCTTCTGCCCATGTCAAGAATAGCTTTGGTAGAAATATACTGTCACTTTCCATTTACATTATGTCTCTTCTTTTTCCTCCCCAAAGGTTTGCCGAGTTCCTCTACACTGAGGAGTTTAAGGCAGGCTCACGCTCAGTGACCAGTGTCTACAGCCTGTTTGAAGGCCTGTCGGGGACTGTTTGTTTCCTGGTTGACCTCCTGCAGCCGGACCAGTCCGAGTTCCCTCTGTTCAGTGTCTTTGTGTGAATGGAACCCAGGTCACTGCCGTCCACTGACCTGAACAGACATCAGTCCTTCCCTCTGACATCCCCTGAGAGCTGATCTGTAGAAACTTCAGAATGTGGATTGACACTGTGATCTGAGTGGAAGTGGAGGGATGGTTGGTATTTGTTTGGGGTTTAGAAAATCACATTTGAGTACAGTTGCAGTAGAAAAATGGTCTTGTTTTATGTCTGTACAAAAGTGGATGTTCAGCTTCCAGGCTTCAGATTCATTCTACTTACTGTAACATTACTCGTTTCAATTTAGTCAACAGCACTAAAGCAGAAGTTTTCAAACTGTGAAGTTCACTTCCCCAGCAGAGTACAGGCGAGTTGAGGAGGGACAAACGTGAGGCAAAGATGTTGCATGAGGTGAATTTGAGCCAAAAACCATACTTCTTTTTGAAGTAATAACCCAGTTAACTAGCTAATCTGGCATATTTTGATTAAGCCAATTTGCCAAAATGTAAAAAAAAATCCTGGCTAAAAATTTGTTGTAGCCTATGAGGTGCAGTAGAAGAGAAACTGAGAGTTTTGTCTTGTGCTTTCAGACTTTGAAAACCCCTGCACAAAAGTATTGGGACCTTTGAAATGTGGTCCTACTCATACAGTGACTGAAATTGCAGCATGTTCTAGAGAGATGCTGCTCTCAGGTCAGAAACACATGCATTAGTTGACAGCTAAATGGCAATCACCCTCGAGACACAAAAGAAAACAGAAAAAAGACAAAAACAAGTGTCACATAATGCCTTTAAAATTTTTCTATCACGTCACCAGCTCAGCGTCACATATCGCAGACCTTTAGGTTCATGTGTTTGATATGCGTAGTTTCTCAAATGATTGTTGTCACGCTTAATGATAAATATAATGGAGGGATTTTGATACACAACCTGCAAAATCGAACTGGGTAGAGGGGTACATCCATCAGATGCTGCAAGAATTAACTGTAGTTCATTGTCTCACTTTGTTTGCGCTGTGCAATATTACTGACTTGTCTGTTGTAACCAAGGTTGTAGCGGTGTGTCAGCTGTTTGTACTTGATGTGTCAAACTGTGCATCTTTGAAATGTCTAATATGTCATTATTTGTTGCCAGTTTTACCCTGTGTAAAAAACCTGAGTACGTTATATTGTAGGTTTGTGATCGAGACTGAGAAAAAAGTAAAACGTCGTCATTGTGAGGATTTAATTTTGCTTCCAGTTCAGACTGTTGCTACTTTCTGCAGCTTAGTTCTGTAAATTACAGTCAGCTGAGGATTTCTTTACATAAATGTGATAATGAGGCCTTAAAGACAAATTTCTAGCATTTGGATATGATCGCATCTCTCAGAGTAAAAAGGATTGACAACAATGTGAACTGAAAATGTTTTGGGCAGCGTTTCTGACAGTAGCTCAAGTTGGTAACTAAGGCCTGTGAATACCTGAAAACCAAAGCGGTTTCCCAGTGCTAACCGTGCCTGTTGTGGAACATTTATATGCTGTGTATGTGTATTTGCTGTTTTTGCATTTGCAATTTGAGATGTCCACAACAAAGTCTACAGGATTATTGTTATTAATAAAGTGTCCAGATGGAAAAGAAGTAAAAAAAAAACAAGATGAATGTTTTGTTTTATTATGAAACCCACTACCTATACACCAGGCAGTTATACACACCTGACAAATTATGATCGTTTGTATGAAAATGTATGATCTTTAAAACATAGTTATATCTGACAATTTGGGGTGTTTCAAACTAAGATATGACTAGTTGGCATTCAACTGTAGATATGTGAAACCGGAGCTATGACTAGTCACAATTTCAATGTCATATTTCAGTTTTGACTAGTCATAATTACATTGTAGATATCTTTAAAAAATATCTTTAGATATTTTTTAAATGTGTCAAATTAAAGATATCTGTAGCTGGAATTATGGCTATGTAAATGCAGATATCTGGAACTGACATTTCTGATAAGGAGAATTTAACTATAGATATCTTAAATTAGTTTTCCCATTGAAGTCGATGAGGAATTCTTATAGTCAAAATGTATTTGCCGATATCTTTAATTCGAATTTTGTCTAGTCAAAATTTAACTGCAGATATGTTAAATGATAGTTGGCAGCAATCAGAAATACATTGCAGATATCCTAAATCTAAGTCCTGCCCACCTATTTAATGGTAAAGGGGCTTGCCATACATCCCGGTAGTAGTATCGATTCTTTGGGTATCGACCCGCCCACCCTTACTGCCTGAAATCTCAGACGCCACGGCGTGCCACCAACGCGTCCTGTCCCCTGCAGACTTACAGACCTCTGAGTGGTAACGATGTGCGCACCCTGAGCGAAGCAGCGTGCCCCCCTCCCCAAATGGCGGAGTGTGAGTGAGGATGCGACTCCCTTGTTCCATCTTTGTGTCGGTGTCTCTGTTCACGGCCGAGACCACGGCAGCGCTATACCTCAGCTCCACGTACAGCTCCGCTGGAGACCAGATCTGGCAGGGGCTCACGCTTCTCTTCACGCTCGTACCGTCCGTTCTCGTGCAGCTCACCCTCACCTTCATCCACCGGGACCTGAGCAGAGACAGACCGCTGATTCTGCTGCTGCACATCCTGCAGCTCGGACCCATCGTCAGGTCAGTGCAACTTGTTTGTTTATTGGCCCACGCACGGGCACAAGCTCTAGATGTGCCACCATTGTCATCTCCACTTGTGTCAGGCCATGAAACGTCTCAAAGCACAGGTGTCCACGGTTGTCTTAGCCTTTTCTAAGGCATGTCTGCACATAAGCTGCGTAACGGTTTGGTGAATGCATTGCGCACATGCTGTTGTTTTTATTTTGTCTCTGGCTGCACACATGAATATATGTCAGTACCATTTAGCTCGGAAATAAAACGCCGATCAATAGTAACAGTGCAACTCGATAGCCTGTGCTCCATACAGCAGACAGCCTGATCATCCACCACTGTTGATTTACTGTGAACCCTTCTCGCAGTTTGATCATCTTTAGCCAGGCCGAGCTGGGGCTGATATATTCATGACTGCTCTGTTTAAAAGGACGTTAAATCACCCACAAGGCCCAGAAGCTAACATACTGTGGCTGTTAAACACCGACGGAGAAACCTTTAAACCATAATAGAATAGGCCTGGTCCTTCCCTGTGTCAGCCCTGGCCTGGTCTGGCTGCCCCAGCTGTAGGAATATGAGTCTAATCTTGCAGGTAGAGAACCTCCCTGCTGTGCACACTCATACCACACCGCTGTCAAATAAACAAATAGCTGATCTGGCTGTGACAGCATGTAGGCTTCTTCATAGTTTCTGGCATTATTACAAAACACTGAGTGGAAAATAAGTAAAAAAACAAAAATAATAGAAGCAATTGAGCGATCCAGTCAGTCAACAATAAAATTCTTTTTATATTAGAGGTTTTTTGGCCATGACCAAAATCTAAAGAGATAAAAATAAAAAATAAAAACCCAAGCAGACATCTTCTAATATAGGGTACCTATTATCTAGTGAGCACAGACTTGTTGGACACATTCAGCAGTTTTGTGGGGCAGAAAGGCCCACAGTTGGCCTGCTCCAGCTTCTCCAGTGTTTTCTTTATCTTTTATGACAATAGACATGTTTTTCCTTGGTCGACCAGTTGACCAGAGATCTCTCACAGCAGTGGCCTGTGTGGATCTGACCCTTCTGGCCTGTTTCCTTTTCAAATACTTACTGTTCTACATCTTTCCTTGGTGAAGACCAGATCTAAGAATAGCACATGTCTCTGGTGGCTCCTTATCTCTGACAACACAACCAGAGGGGAATATCCGCCTCTACTGCAAACAGCACAGCAGCACTTTCTCTTCTCAGACTTCTCCAGCCAAAACAACACTTTTATTATCTTGAGGAGAGTCCATCTTTTTGATTGATGACAGCAATGATGCCGTGGGGTGTTGTGCTTAAAATGCATTTTCCTGTTTTGACTTTCTTTATTCCAGCATTCTTTCTAATGAGCAAATCTGCATTTAACTCTTCATGACTGGTCGTGTGTGATCATTTCTTCTTTCACTCTAAACAGGAGGGACATTTAATTTAAAAAGTGTTTATGGCCCGAGGAACATTAGTTTGACAAAATAATCTTAACTCTGACTTTTTAAAATCGTGTAAAGACGTCTTCTCAGAAAGATGTTTTGCATGTTGCTACTGCATTTGGATGTACAAGTTTCACTGTGCAGACTGATGATGAGACACTAGAATCTATTGAAAGGGGAAGGTTACTCTGTGTGCACCTTAGAATCAGAATTTAACACGTTCATATGAGCTGATTTTAGGATTCTTGAATAACAGTTCTGATAATGGATCAGTAAGTAAATCTAGTGTTTGAAGTGGTGCCGTACGTTTTGTGTACTGGGACTTGTTCTTGAGTACTGGCACATCTCCCAAGCTGCCGGTATTCTTTCTGCCCTCTCTCCCAGCTCGTTTGAGATGCACTGCATCTCGCCTGGACAACAAATGATGGGAACAGGGGGCGGTGACAAAAAAGCTGCAGTCAGGGCAAATAGTCTGAGTTTTCTGCCAGCTACAGTGTGGGAGCCAGATGGGGTTAGCTGTTTAAATATTATTGAAACCCCTAGGCCTATTTCTTATTTGGCCAGTTAGGGGCAGCACAAGCTGTAAATACAATAGGCTGAATATTACACCCCCACCCCCTCACTTCATACAATGACTACATCAGTTATCAAACAACAGCTATTGGCAGGATGGCCTTGCAATTTGGTACAGACATTAATGTTCCCCAGAAATGAATACTACAGACTTTGATGATGCTCTGGCTTTTCCTCTAGCACCAAATGTTGACATTTATGGCTTTTAGTGAAATATCTCAACAACTATTGGATGGATTTTTGTGGAATGAGGTTCAGACATTCATGTTTCCCTCAGGGTGAACTGTAACTGTGGTGATCCTGAATCCTTTCCTTTAGCACCATCATCGTGTCAAGGTTTTATTTGCCCAATAATTTGGTTTATGATTAAAAAAAGAAACCTGAAAAACTAAACTAACTAAGAAACACTAACTTGTGTTTGCATGCTAACATGCTAAACCAAGACGGTGAACAGGGTAAACATTATACCTGCTAAATATCAACATGTTAGCATGGTCATTGTGACCATGTTAGCAGATAGCTCAAAGCATTGTGCCAAAGTGATGTATACGAATGTGATTTGTGTGTGTGTGTGTGTGTGTGTGTGTGTGTGTGTGTGTGTGTGTGTGCAAAAACATCTGTTTTATGAAGCAAACACGGATCCCAATAAATGAAATGCATTGAAAAGAACTTAATGAAAAGTGATCTCCAGCCCTTCACTGAGTTCCTCTCATTATAGAAACAGCCGAGTCAGCAAACCCTAATGATCCCCGCTTCCCTTCTGCTTTACTGCAGGTGTCTGGAGGCATTCTGTATATATGGCAGCGTGGGCCGAGTGGAGGAGCCTTATGTCAGCATCACAAGAAAGAAGCAGATGCCCCGCGGGGGTCAGTCTGAGGAGGTGGAGCGGCAGGTGGGGCAGGCGGAGGGCAAGCTGTTTACACACCGTGCGGCCTTCGCCCGCACCTCTGTCATTCAGGCCTTCCTGGGATCTGCCCCCCAGCTCACCCTGCAGCTCTACATCTGCGTCCTGCAGCAAGGCACTGTAACTGTGAGACTGTGGACGCCAGTTGTATGGTCACATGAACTTTCAGTCCATCCAGGTCCACTGAGAGCGTAGTGTGTCGCAAGTGCACAGCTCCACTTTGATGTGGGCGAATCAGCAGAGAACCATATCAGAAATAAGAGGATGGTGTTTTCATGAGTCAGTGGTGTTATGTAACTCTGATACTGAGAAGGGAAAACTGGTGCAGATTTGGGGTCCGCCTGTCTCTCTGTGTGCGAGCCACTATTTCTGTTTCTGAGAGAGACTTGGTGAAGGTTCACACAGAGCCAAGCTGCAGCATCAGGTTTTCGGATTAGGGCGAATTAATAGGTTATAAATATGTAGGGGTTAATTCTCTGCTGCTGGTAGTGTGACACTTCTATTTCACGCTTATCAATTTAATGGCCTATGTGATGAACTTCAGGGTGTTCGAGGATGGGTTGCAAATGTTCAAGTCTGTCTTAAAACAGTAGTCGGGTACATTAAAACATTTCTGCTGGCTGTACTCCTAATGTCCATACCCGCCATTATATACTTTCACTGTAAGTCACAGGGAGGGGACAGACCCTCTGTGCAAAAAATTACAGTTTGATTAATTTGGCTGAAGCTATTAACTTTATAAAGTCAGCAAAATAAACCAAAATCAACCTCATGAGGATCAACTTCAATGTCATCCTGGTATTTCTGTTTCTCTCCTCGTCAGGCACACTGATGGTCATTTCCCTCCTGTCCATCGTGTATGGAGCGCTGCGCTGCAACATCCTGGCCATTAAGTTAAAATATGATGACTACGAAGTGGACGTCAGGCCCATGGCTTATCTGTGTATTTTCCTGTGGCGGAGCTTTGAGATCGCCACCAGAGTGGTGGTCCTTGTTCTGTTCAGTTCTGTGCTGCAGCTCTGGATTCTGCCTGTGGTCTTGCTAAACTTCCTCACTTTCTTCCTCTACCCCTGGATCCTGTTCTGGCAGAGCCACTCACCGTTCCCTGAGAATATAGAAAAAACTCTGACCCGGGTGGGAACCACCATTGTGCTCTGTCTGCTCACCTTCCTCTATGCTGGCATTAACATGTTCTGCTGGTCAGCCGTGCAGGTGAAACTCAACGACCCAGACCTTATCAACAAGGCTCTGAACTGGTATCACATGGCTGTGTACTACATGCTACGCTTTGTGGAGAATGCCTCGCTGCTTCTGCTGTGGTACATCTATAAAACGGACTTCTACAACTTCATTTGTGCACCGCTGCTAGTGCTGCAGCTGCTGGTAGCTTACACCATGGCCATCTTCTTCATGCTGGTCTTCTTCCAGTTCTGTCACCCTTGTCGAAGGCTCTTCTCCTCCAGCATGACACAGGGTCTCTGGAATTGCTCCTCACTTCTTTGTCTGATGTGCAACTCTGCTTCTCCACACAACAGGCCGATAGGAAAGGTCGCTCTGGAGCCGCCAAGCCCCACAGCGTACACACAGCCAGTTAAGGATGGAGCCCATGACACAACCAGCGACTCCACAGACGACATGCCCAATGACACGACATATGACATGCTCAATGACACAGTCTATGACATTTCTGATGAACTGGGCAATAAAACAGCAGGTGGAATCAATGGCGTCATTAGCCACAGTGTTTCCTGCAAAGCTTAAAGCATCACAGTAGTGCAATGTACCATTCAGAGGAACCACTGACAATTATCATACCCTCGGTAACCATTTAAGTGCCAGATAGGGGAGTTTACACTTTAAATCATCTGATCTTACTCTCATATTGCCCTCTGTTTCTACCATAGTATGTTTTCCCCACATGAAGCAAACGTGTCCTTATATCTGTCCTGGCTGCGAACATAGTGTCTAACTGGTGTGTAGACATACTGCAGAGGTGGTGCTCTCATCAACCAACACTCTGCAGCCTTTAACACAAATACAAACTCATGACATGGACACCAACATTACTTTTTTATGTTTGGAGACTGGAGATCATGTCTACCTATATGCTGCATTACTCTTCACAAGGAGCCATGCATTGGAATTGAATGTATTTAGTATATGGCATAGAGATGTGCACGTGTGGAGGATCCAGCAAGGTGTTACAGTTGTACTGCGAGGGGAGGGGGTGGTCTGTTTTGTACAGGGGCTTTGTCTGAACCCCCTACTAGTTTTATGGCAGCCAGCAATCAGCTTTTTTTTTTTTTTAAACCCCTTGACAAGAGCTTTATTGTGATCATGCGCTGCTTCTGTGATGTATTTGTGCTTGATTAGAAGATGTGGACCTCTGCACTGCTGAAGAGCCTGTTCCATCACCAGACACGTTACTGTAAAGCACGCACATCTCCCAGCGTTTTTGCATGTTTACAAAAAAGGGATTGAAGTGGCTTTGCTTCAGCCGCTGAGCAGCAACAGCTGTCGTGATGTGAAATGCTTTTATTTTGATGTATTCGCATCTTTCTAATTCTTGTTGCGTCAGTACGTCTCATTAGTTAGGATGTTTACATGAGGTGCACAAATACCGATTATATCTAACTGAAAAATGTCTGGAATTATGACAAGTACTTTTTGCTTATTTTCAACCTTTTATGTGTAATTGCGTGAGAGAGAATGTCACAGTGTTTTTGCACTAAACTCCTTTTTGCAATGGATCTGTGGAAGGATGAAAACTGGGAATCACGAATGCTCCTAATGTCTGTACAAATAAGACAAGCAACTGTTGAAGCCAAAAAAAAAATATGAAGAACCTATGGCACACAAAGCATTATCATACATAACTCAATAAAAAGCATTTAAAAGATGAAATCACAATAAATTTATATTTATATGTTAAAGTTGTCTGCACTATTTGATTTGTAACCCAGAGGCAGCCACTCCACATGGTTCTGTGCTGACCTCTAGAGGACAAACTGCAGGTTAGCCATAACATTTCTTTCCCCTGATCGGACAAGTAAACAGTGTGTATATCTGCTTAACAAACGCTATTGACAGAACTGTTGTATCAATTTAGTAACATGGGTCCATATTTAGACAGATTTAAAAATTGCTTCAGTGAACTCAGTCTAACACAATTCCTGGGTTTTTCAGGCAAAGTCTAGAAAAAGTTTTAAAACTACTCTGTCCTGGAAGAACACACTCATCTGTGCACAGCTACAGACCAAGATAAATAATGCAGACTAGTAGAAACACTTTACATAAGTAGTCAGGTATCTGATAAAACTGCTCTTTAATAAGTAACTTTCACCTACAGTTCAGTCAGTATAATTTGGGAATATAATAAAGGAGACAAAGGACAAAAACTAATCAAGTTCTAGGACAGATTACAGGGTCTTGTATCAGCTTATGATAAAACAATGATGGATCACAATATTTACTGTTCACTTTTCCAGACTCAACACAACACAAGTCGATTACTCCACCAGGCTTCTTCTCCGGTCCCCTCAAACAACATTTTTGTATCGAGGCTGTAGACTCACAAACCACAACTCTTACTCTGAAGTGGTGTTTTTCATGCCTGTGGGGAGACATAAGCCTGAACATTAACATCTGCCAGAGGTTCTCATCTTCACAGCTTCTTCACTGCTCATGGTGCCTTTAAAAGCACAGACTTGACGGCGTTAGGACGGATGGATGCAGCTGTCACAGCGCCACGGCGAACACACTGACCACACAGTACATGGTGCGGTTCTCCCACCTGACTGTGCAGCTTCCTGAAACACAGACACAGATGGAGAAATTATACTAACATTACTAACATTTTTCTGTTGCTTCACTGTGTAGGTCTGATCCACAGCTGTAGGAAGCAGTTATTTTCTTTCTGCTATAACAGTTTGACTTAAATTCTGTTACCTCAAACATGCTGTATTTTTGGTTTTTATGTACAGCGGTTTCGTATAGCCTACAGTACACCGGTATGAGAATTAACTGATTTGGCTGTACCACACACCATAAATGAGTGAGTGGATATAAAATCTCAATATTTTCTGGGAGGTTTAACCTGGTATCAAATACCTGATCTGATTCTTAATCTTGCCCACCTTTAATCTGACACTTTAGCTTTTAAATGTATTCAATTTAAGATGATTCCATTGAGGCAAAGTTTTTCTACAACAGTATTTAGACTATATTTAACATGTGTGCATTTGCCTTCTCTACCCTAAAGTAATCTACTGTAAAAAGTATAGTTTTGGTTCTGAAACTCTGGGATAATGTCAGAAATGGGGCTGAATAATCTCTATTAATAATGAGCTTTAATATGACGTCTCTCACCATCAGTGGCAGTGTCCCAGTAGCAGGAGTTGGCTGTGTGGAGACCAGCGCCGCTCTTCTGCATGATGGTACAGTTTACTGCAAAACACCAGAGGCCAGTGTCACTCATGTTTACCTTCAAATACAAGCCAACGCAGTGTCCATGTTGTACTGAGCATGATGGGTAACTAGTTCACCTATGTATTTAAGCGGCCGTCCTTGTTTCACCAGATGAGCCAGAGAATGCTCCACGACACTGGCCGTCCACTGGTTCACTTTACTCTGGTTGTAATCTGTACCACCAATCACACCTTCAATACACTAAGGCCGCACAGAGAAGAAATCATGTACAACGTCATCACATTAAACAGTGGCTTCACAATAAAACATATGAATGTTTTCTACCTCTTTCACTAAGACACTGGCCTCATCAGCATTGAAGACCACCTGCAAGGTCATTCAAAATAAGGGAAAACATGGACAGTTAGTGACATCTGTGTTGTTTCATTCCCATTTCACATGGTTCACATCCAAGATTTTAAAACATGGTGCATGAAATTCCAGCATCGGAAGAAAAAATGTTGTGCGTTAAAAGTTAAAGCTGTATTAATCAGCATTTAGTTATAGTGAAATGTAATGAAATGACTGATCTAAGGAATTGTCTACAAAAAGCTGTTTTATTCTCCTACAAAAATATATAGTAATGTTTGATTTGAACCATTTACTGTACATGCACATGACTACCTTTGTTAAGAAAATACTTCTTTGCCTGGTGATGATTGAAAGTGTCATGCAGAAAGTGATCTCTTGTAAAAAAAACTGGTGATAAATGTATAGGTGGTTTCATTATTGTAATAACGACAAATGTATACTAGCAGCTATACTATGATGTCAGGTGAAATGGGACAGCTTCTGGCAAAACACTCTGTCCTGGCCTAAGTACAGGGACGTTTTCCATGTGATTAAACAAACAGTTATCTGAATAGCACGTTTTATCCCCAAATTCATTTAGTTCAGCTTTCAAGAGCAGAACTAATAAATACAGTGAATCAGCAGTTAGATGGACATGGATAGTGAACTATAACGAATGGTTAGATTTGACTGAATGAAAGCTGGAATTTTGTCTGATTAAAAACATAAGAAAATAAGTGCATGCCAATTTATTTTTTCTTTCCTTGAAATGTAGTACCTAACATTTCCTGTAACCAATTTTATATACAATTGGAATTACTGCAGCGATTTAGTTTGATACATTTACTCATTATCAAGACTAAATCGTTATTTTAATTCAAGGACTCCTTGCCATGAGTATATTTTACGCTTAGTACTGTCGCACCCAGTCTGAACTCACCTGTACCACTTTAACAGGCGGATGCTTCATATTGTTACATAATGCTGTAGTATTAGCCGAGTCCAAAAGAGCCCTTTGTTTGTTAGCCGGTTTGCATAATTGCAATTGTAACTCGCAGCTGCTTTTTCTGATGTACTTGTTAATAAAATAATACTAATATTAAACCATAAACCTAATTGTGACGACTCTGACCACACCCTGATAGAAAACCCGTTAGCCTCGGCTAACTGACTGATGCTAACGTAAGCTAACAGAAGTGTTGGCAGCGGATGGTTTGGGTCGAAATAAATGTAATAATAAATGGTTTTACCTCATCTCCAGAGTTATACTCCTCCATCGTTACTGACACAGATCCAGAAATCTGATCTCTTTATTATCACCAAACTCTTTGCGATCACCGGTATTTTGTCCAGTTCTTGTTCCTGAATATTACCTGCTGCTCAGAGACAAAGAGCACAAAAGAGTTGAACTTAAGTTGAAGACTGTGTTTTAATGTCGCCGCCCTGTGGTTGGAGTCAGGTACTACAAACCCTGAGCTGGATCAGCGTTAGAGGGTGACTTTTTAGTTACACAACACATGAAAAATACTATAAAGCGCTTTATCAGAGACCAGAGCATCTGTATGAAGTAAAACTATTACTTTTGTTGTAAAGTCGGTGAAATGAAAGAGGCACAAAACAACTGCAAAGAGGCACAGATGCATAGAATAAGTATGACTAGAGACAAAATGACTGATCCTTCATCTTGTGGCCCCGTTCTTATAAAAGGTCCCCTATTCAAAATCTAGTTTCAAGACCTTAACTGGTTTACATGATTTTTAGATCACTTTGTTATAAAGTTTTGTTTTAGCAATTAACTGATTAATCGATTGTCAGAAATGTGGACAAATTGAAAGTAGTCATTATGGAGATTGGCTTTGGTCAGTGTTATTCTACTACCCTACATACAGTGGGTACGGAAAGTATTCAGACCCCCTTAAATTTTTCACTCTTTGTTATATTGCAGCCATATGCTAAAATCATTTAAGTTCATTTTTTTCCTCATTAATGTACACACAGCACCCCATATTGACAGAAAAACACAGAATTTTTGACATTTTTGCAGATTTATTAAAAAAGAAAAACTGAAATATCACATGGTCATAAGTATTCAGACCCTTTGCT
>NW_018127979.1:3244844-3269195 GCF_001952655.1 Monopterus albus | reverse complement strand
ACTGGAGAGGATCTGCAAGGAGGAATGGCAGAGGATCCCCAAATGCAGGTGTGAAAAACTTGTTGCATCATTCCCAAAAAGACTCATGACTATTAGCTCAAAAGGGTGCTTCTACTAAATACTGAGCAAAGGGTCTGAATACTTATGACCATGTGATAGTTCAGTTTTTCTTTTTTAATAAATCTGCAAAAATGTCAAATTCTGTGTTTTTCTGTCAATATGGGGTGCTGTGTAAATGTAATTCTTCACAGAAGTATAATGTAACCGTTGCCTTCACTGTCAGTACATCTGAATTATTTTGATTGTTTTCTGGGAAAGACTGACACTAACGTTCATAGCAGGGGTCAGTAAGCTCAGTGGTCCTCACAAGTTTCTAAAAACCCAGTGTGTATACTATATAAATTACAATAAATTGTAAAACATCCAGTTATGTGCTGGGCCAATAATGCCACTGTAACCATATCTATATGATGGATAAGAATAACATTTGGAAACAAATTTGATATCTAATTGCATAATAATACAAAGCAGTGATTAAATTCTCTCAGGATGGTTTCTGAGATGGCAGACAATGTATGTGGTGGGAAAATGAATAAAAAAAAACAAACATGAAATTCATAAATCTAACCTTTATCTAATGGGGCATCTCATTGCAGTTAAGATTTTAAAGGAATTGTTCTCAAAACTAAATGACTAAGAGCTCCACCTTTACAAAATCCAATTTAATTGTTCCTCCATAAGCCTCTGATGCCTATAATGTTCTTTTTGATATTGTCAACTATAATGTTCTTTTTGAACCTCCTTCAACCTTATGTGCCTACATTGAAGCACATCTGTGTCCTTAAATTCCAACTGTATTTTGTTGTTGGAAAATAACCGAAGCACATTTATTAAAGCAACATTTCCACAAGCAACATCTGTTACATGTGAAGTATCTGAACACCATTTATGTGTATTTTTCTCATGTGAAGTGCTTTTCCAAATGTCGTTAAACATGAGGCAGAATAAATTCACATGTTGGTGAGGACTTATATTTACGCAGAATAAATTCACATGTTGGTGAGGAATGTGTTCCTTAGATTTATTTATTCATTTTTACAGATTCAATTATACAGAGATGACAGACGCCGATGAAGATGATCCACGATTAACCAAAAAGACAGTTTTCCATTTATTGCCCCTGGTCACGTTACACAGTCATCCAAAAAAGAATCAGAATAGCATTGAAACAGGACACACACACACACACACACACACACATGCATAGCCACAAGAAGCAAGTACAATTAATGTAGGTAAAAAATAAGATGTATGATACAGGACATTGTTATGCTTCATTGTCTGCAACACAGAAGCACACAATAACCTAGAGAAGAAAGAGGGGAAACAATATACAGTGGTACAATAAAAGCAAGGTCATAAATACTGAATGTGATATATTTGTGTTTTTTTCCATATCAACCCTGTTTGTCCAAGATGACCAACCTTCCAGGTACATGCACTAGAGGCGAGCTGGCTCTTCCTTTGCACTTACAGGCTCCCAGAGGATCTCAGCAGGGAAATCCGTGACACATAATGCGCTACTAGTGGCAACGAGGAGTTTCCCTGACCCTGTTTAGAGCCCAGCACTCCAGGATGACACGATGTCCTGGGCGCAACTTTCCTTTTATTATTGAGCCAATAAGTTAATTACTTACACACAACAGGGACAGGTACATCTGTCGTACTGACAAAACAAGAGCCTGTTTGTGAGGATTGCATGCCGCGCGCGCGCACACGCGCACACCACGCCCCCTCCTGTCGGGAACACCCTGGCTGTGGATTTCTGCCTTCAGACGGCGCTGAGGCGCACCGACACACTCGGTGCCTGATCCCCGGACTGGCTCTCCGCTCCGGTCGGTCGCGCTCCCCTACCGGCTTCTCACCGTTGTCCGCAGCCGCCAGGTGTTTCTTTTCCTTTGTTGGGGGGGTTTCGGGGGAGGGGGGGTGGGGCGGCTGTCCATCATCACGACCTCGGGGGATTAGTCACACACCAGCGGGACCAGACACTTCACTTCCCCGCTAAAGTTAGGCACGTTTGTGCAGGTGCAATGCAGCAGAAAGCTCATTTTCATGTTTCTTGTTGCCCGCGTTGGTTTCGACGCTTGATGTAACCTGCGGTCAACTCAGGTGAATTTAATGATCTGAAGAAAATATGTTGCATTAATTAATTTACTTCAGCAACACAATGAAGCCCGTAAAATAATTATAATAATAATATTAATGAGGAGGAAGAGGGCAGTAGTCAGATGACAGCAGTGAAATCATCACCTGGGTTTGATGTGATATTTGCCTTCAGTGCATTTTAATGACAAGGAGTGACTAAAGAAACCAATACGTCAGTGCCTCAATGCTCATAAGCACTTTGTCCAGTGCATTCATCTGGACTCACCAGGATATCCCAGGGCTTTTCAGGGATGACTAGTGCAGCTGAAAAGGTGAAGGACACGCAGTAATAGCCTCAGGATGCTGCCAGATCTCTGCAGGCTCGTTATCTGGCTCTGTTAGGTGTACCAGGCCTGGGTAGGTGGAAGGCACACTGTTTGCTTTGAGCTGGTTTCTGCCTCAGATCAGCCACTGTTTTGCTTCTTTGTTGCTCACTCACAGCACTTATGGGGGAACATGTTGATGTGAGGTGTGAGATCCAGGTGTGGTTTAAGATAAAGGAAATAGGAAATGTATTTGGAAGATTTGGAACCAGAGGTCCTGATAGCAGGTTTGACTCTGGGACCCAGGAAGACATGATGCATCTGCATAAATTGCATCAGAGTTATAGAAGTCTAGCAGTATTTTTGTCATAATGTCATAAAAGAGAAAAATGTCCCTAATGCCTAAAATTACTTATTTAAATTGCTTGCTTTGTCCAACCCCCAATTTAAAAATGAAACATATTTAGCTCATTTCAGTTGACTAATCACTTTCAGCTCTAAATTAATTAATCATGAAGTCTGGAAATGAGGGGAAAATACACTTAAAATTACTTGTTAGAATTGATCACTGGACAAAATGTGAAAGATATATTAATTATGCATATATAAAAGAAAGAAAAGCATCAAATCCCAACCAAGCAAACATTTTTTTTTCTGATGAAGAACTTAAAGGAGCAGTTCAGCCAAATTAAGTGAGAAGATTAATATCTGTTGGCCACTCTGTCTTCCCATATAACTTGCAATAAGAAAACAATTAAGTCTGTTCCTCTAAATGTTTGCTTGATTATCAAAATGATTGTCTGTGATACTGTTAATCAGATCCTCCTTTCAGCACTGAAGTACATGTATTATTTAATGCAGTTCTGATGTCTTGAAGCTCAAACTGAGTTCAAAGAAGGATTTACCCTGCAGGTACAAGCATGCAGACTAATTCAACATCATGGCTTAGTCCAAAATTATTTGGCCAGATAGATATTGGACAGATACTTTATGTATTAGAAATGTTTAGTGGAGATAGGATGTCTAGTTAGACTGTTAAATGCTTAGACATGCTTATGAGTTTCTACAGGGTACATCTGGTCAAGGATAACTAGAGAGAAGAGTTGATGACTGTCAGCAGACAGGGTGTTTGATATTATTATTATTATGATGTGTATAACTGTAGCCTTAGCCATAATGTTCCTATGTTTAAGCCACGACATGTCACTAGAGGTCGTGTGAGAATGTTTTTAGCTACACACCACTTAATCAACAGACATACACATTCACACGTTGATTTGCTTTATGTTTTGACTACTGCTATGACCAGCTGCAAAGCTGGCACCAGAGACGTCCCGGTTGACGTTTCTGTGTAGTATGGGGCTAGCCCAACCGAGGGGATATAATGTATAGGCCTGGTGGGTTCAGGGTCTTTCATCTTACATCTGCCTGCGTGCAGGTTGGAGGTGCAAGATACTTGAGCGTGTAATGTTAATTTTACCTGTGATCCTTTGAATAAATCAGCACAGTTTTGTAGTTACTTGGACTGCCTCGTCTCTCAGAGTCAGTGTGGTAAAAAGTACCGGGTACAACAGTATTACACGTGCAAAAGTCCAATTCAGCTGTCCAAAGAATGAGACTTTGGCTGCGAGCCAAGGTGGCTACTTGGACTGACAGTGTTTAGTCAACACGCAGGCTGAAAAACATTAGGTTTGTGCGTTTAAGACTAGAAACGGTTGCAAATTAAAACAAAGCTGTTGTATTAGTGATGTCAATGGTTAGTGAACTGTGAAGCCCCAGCAGTTTCCTGAAGGTTAAATGCAGCATGAGCAAACAAGAGAAGCAAAACATTTTTCACTGCTTTTGTTCCATTAACAACAAGCCTGTGCTATGAAAGATATCCCAACATAATTTGCCACAGTGACGCTTCCCTAGATTGGTTCATTTGGCTTCTATAGACATGTTGCATTATCTGTTGAAACTGTTTTATCATTGTCGCAGGAAGAATGTCTCTCCAGTGATAAATGAGCCGTTCTCCGGCTAACTTATACAAGGCTAGAGGGGGAATAAGTGGGTGAATAAATGAGAAGAGAAGCCAGAGAAGGTAGGGATTCCCTGTTTTCTGTACACGCAGGCAGCAGAGCTCATCCAGCGGAGCAGAGAGAAGCCCCGGGGAGTGCAGTCACACAGTATTAGAGGTCTGCGTCTCCAAGCTCTGCCAAGACAGAATAGAAGTGTGTGTATGTGGTGTGTAGACAAACATTCACACATTCATGCGTCATTATGGCAGGCATTTCTGTGTCAGCCTGTAGCTCACTGTGCCAGACTGATGGCCAACAAAACCAAAATACTGGAACTAATAGTTTTCAAAGCTTAAAACTGCAGTATGTTTTCTCCAAATATTTTAGTTGTAGAAACATGTTGTAAAACGTATCTCAATGTGGAGAGATGCTGTTGAAGCCTCCTGTGACCCAGACTCACTGAACAGCACTGGCAGCTGTGCAGAGATATTAGCTTCTAAGAAGTTGTGAGCAGGACTGACCTCTCTAACCAGTTAGAGCATTTCAGTTATTTCTACTTGATCGCTAAGTTTTGTTGCATTATCATTTGTTGTGATTTCATAATCACATATATCTGGCAGAGCAGAGCGTAGCAGATTATAGTAGAGCACAGTGGAGCAGGGAGAGGGAGGAGCAGAGCAGATTGATCTGGAGTATCATGCTAGTGCTACCTTAAGTTCCATACTGTAATTTAAGACCAGAGGTGTTGTACCTATTTTATAATACAAAATGTGTCGTACTTCAGTTAATTTCAATAAAAACTGTGTGTAAAATCTGCAGTAGCTACAAGCCAGACTGCAGTAACAGCACAGCTGGAACAACCTGGCTGTTTTCGCCTCAGACCAGCTGGTGTTATGTTTGTGTTTGATGCTGCCAGTCAAAGCACTTAGTGGTGAAGTACTGACGTAAGGTGTGGCATCCAATTGTTGGAGATAAAGGAGTTGAAGCTTCTTTGAGAAGATAATGAAATACTGTCAGCAGAAAGATTTAAAGCCTCTGATCAGGAATTACAAGACCTGATAGGAGGGACTGAGGTCTGCACAATGACATGCATGATGCATATTGGATGTATAAATTACATGAGGACTTGAGTATTAATCATTATTTTCACAACCAGTTAAGTGTTCATTTTGTTTTTGATAGATCAGTTAATATTCGTGTCAAAGATTTGATAAGTTACATGTTTTCCTTACTTTATATGAACCACAGATAAAAGTAGATAACAAAATACGTTTTATTTGCAGTGAGATAAAAGACGTAAAAGCTGCAAATCTGGAATTTTTGTTTAATAAATGATTAGATTATAAAATTATTAATCTGCCGGCTGAATAATTAATTGCTTGGCTTTTTGCTTTAGCATGAAATAACATAATATTTGGTCATATTCAAGCTGAATCACAGTAACTGCTTTGTCACAGTATTAAATGGTAGATTCATTTATGAAATTTGGGCAACCATAGAGAAACAGAGATGCATGTAATCCCCAAACAGACATTTAAAAGAAAACGTTTTGTTGGCGTATTGTGTTTCAACCTGCACTTTTCAAGTATCGTGTAGGTTCTGTGGCAGAATAATTAGCCCGTAGAGACCCCATTGCAACGTTTCTGTTGTGCAATTTTCCAGTCAGCCTGAAAACTTTAAACCCCTTTTCTTAATTTCACTGCTTCTGTAATTAGTGTTTTCTGCCTTTGTAGAGCAGCGCTTTTTGTCTCTCACATAAAATCCACTGGCATTGTTCGCTCCCTCCTCACAATGAGTTGTAACAGGGCCAGTGTTGTGGAAGCGCCTGTAAAATGTGAGCCACATTGACTATTAGCTTATTAAACCTATATAATGTTTGTGGGATTGTGCATGATTATATCCAGATTAACCCTGAGCTGCTGTAACAAAGCTCATCTGTGCTGCTGCAGTGGATATTGTCTCTGTAGTGCAGTGTTGTGCGGGGCTTCCCTCCCTCCCACTCACTGGTGCCTCTTATCCACAACTCTCCGGTGCATGCTACAGTACCTGTGCGTTTGGTATGCAGCCTACAGCCCCTAGAGTTACATATTGTTCCTGTTCAATCACGATGAAGCAAAAAGTGGCAGCCTGTCCATGCACCGACCCTGCTGATGTGGGAGGAAAAAAGATCTCAAAAGGAGAAATGTAATTTGGAGGCAGAGCTGAGAGGAATGACTCAGGTGAGTAATAGATTGCCGGTCAGGGATGTGATGCCCCCTGTGTTGTTCTCTATACCCCTCTAATGTGTATGGACACGTGCCTCTGTGGGCGCTCTGAGGGGGATGCAGGGGTGCAGTGGGATGATGGGATACTTGCCTAGAAGTGGCTCAAAATACGCCCCCTTTATCTAAAATGGCATCATCATTTTATTATTTTCTGGTACCAGCATTTTGACAAGGGTGTGCTTTGAGGAAAAGTCAACACAGCACAACGTACATCAAACAGAAACATTGTATTCATTTCACGTCATCACACCAAGGCATTTCATTAGTACATATATTTGAACAGATTAACATCAACAGATTTGTAATAACAACACTGTATGCAAAGAATCAATTAAAACGCACCCTCCACCCAGTGCGTGGACACAGCAATGAGCTTCTCTGTTAAGTGGTTCCGTTTTCATTGACGTTGTATCATAATGATAAAATAACAACTGGGATTAGTTTAAAGTGGGCAAAAAGGAATGTCAAACATTTAAAGAATATTCCTTCAAATGTTTACCATGTCATTTTGTCCAGATAATACTCATTTTAATTCCTCAGGTTTTAATCTTAACACCAATGAAAATGCAGCATCAATTGAATTTTAATTGGAAAGATTGTTCATCACATTGGGAAAAGTGGTTTGAGCTCAACTCAAAATGTATTAGTAGCTATTTCAGTTGTGTTTGAAAGCTTTGGGGAAAAAATTGTCATGAATGGAGCATGGGTGAAGATTAAGTCATTTGGACTATAGGAATGAGATTTGCAAAAGACGCAAGTAAAAAAGGAAATAAAAGTATAATGAGAATGAAAATTTTTTTTATTTGTCGTTGGAGCAGATTTTGGTAAACTTACGTATTAACGTAACGATGGACATGACATCACCACTTCCCTCCACTATGCAAAAATGAAGCCAAAATATTGTGATTACCGTGGCGGCCATCTTTCTTTTTTCAAGCCAGATTCTGTGCAGTAGCAACCAGAAGTGGAGTGACAGCATTGGACCATCAATCAAAGCTGGCAAATCAACTGAAATACACCCCTTTTCATTTTATATCACCAAATAACTTAATAAAAACAGATTTACCAGAAACATGGCCACTTGTACATACACCACAAGAGGGGGGCACCTTGCAGTGGTCTGATTCATACACAGTATCTTTTTATGAGAATGTTGTGACAGTACAGTTACAGTAAATGGAGCGATATCAATAGGAGGTGAAAGGCTAGCATGAGGTTAAAGAAATAGTTTGACAGCTTGCTTGCTTTGTTACCTGGAGTTACATGAGAAGATTGACACAACTCTCAGTTCTACATTATCTTTGACCAGCCAGCAGCTAGTTAGCGTAGTTTAGCATAAATACTGGAAACAGCTAGGCTGGCTCTGTCTGCAAGTAGCAGAAGGTCACCTGCTTTGTGAAGTCATTACAGGTGTGCACACACAGCTGAAGGATTAAAATGTTTTCAGTGTCATTCATATTTTAATCACATAATCCTCAGCATTAATCATTGGTTTCAGTAGAAATTCTTGTCAACCTCACCCATATTTGTTGTAAAGGGCAAAGTCCATATTGTCTGTATTCACTGTGTTGGTGCAAACCACTGAGACATAGTGTCTGTAAAGATACACATGACAGAAGCATTAGTAGAAGTAAATGGTGTGACAGTGCTATGGCTAAAGTTTGGTCATTTAATAGAAACTACGCTAATTAATCAAATAATGGATGTTGTGCTGTGCTGAAGGGTTGGGGGAACTTCACCACATACAGCCACTGCTCTGTAACATTCATTAACCCTTTCCTCACTCGTTTTTCCTTTTGTTTCCATAAGCCATAGAAGCTAGTGTAAAAGCAAGAGTGAAAATAATGTTTATTCTATTTTGTCCTTCAGTGAATAATAATGACACAATTTTCTGATGTTTTGCATGCACAGTGCATCTACCGTTACCTGAGGGTAAACTCATTGTTGCACTGCTAAAGGTCAGAAATTAAGCCACTCCGCCATGTTTGTTAACAGTAGCGCCTCAGAGTTATCACACATTTGTATGCATCATCTGTCTTGTTTTGTCCTTTTGCCTCCTTTTCAGTCGTTAGCTAAGTTAAGCTTCATATTTACCACACAGATATGAGTGGAATCCATCTTCTGATCTAACTCTCCACCAGAAAGCCATTAGTTTGAGCTGTTCCTCTAATTAGTCACTTATTAATCTTTATAACTTGCAGACATGACAGCTCATTAGAACATGGGAAATCCACAGGTGTTTGTTAATTATTTTAACCAGCCAAAATGCTCACTACCTGGAAAACTTAGTTGTTCACATTAATGGCTTGTATTGTATTAGTAAATGATTTCTTGTTTAATAAAACCATTAGATACTGGCAGGCCTTCACTCAGTAAAGGGTACCTCATTATAAAGTGGTACAGAGGAAGTTGCCGGACACTGTGTTCCCTCGGTAAGAACTCAGTACTTGCCTCTGGCTGTGTATGTTCCATGTGCTACGTATTGGTTGCTGTCAGCCGTTTGTTTTTCAGTACGGTTTTGAATCATACCCGGGATTTTCCTCAAATGTGTGGGATGCTGAGAGGTGGCAAAAACGTTTTGTTTATAGTTTTAGTTGCAAGTACAAATGTCATGGCCATCTGAAATTCACTCATCAACATGATTCTCAGTAAATAAACTCCATTGGGAAAAGAACAACAACGATCAAATGCCTGGTTATAGACCATTGTGAAGACAAGTGGTTTCTTCTTTATGCTTTTTTTGACTTACTGCTGCAGATAAATTGTTTTAAAAGCAATAGGATTCACTGTCTGCTTGTCTAAAACAGCAGTTTTGTCTTTACCAAACATTCTTTATTAATCACTTTGTCCTGGAGGCTCAATAAGCCCTGACACCTACTGTACCTGAAACCTTAATGTTCCAGCTGCTCTAATGTGCAGTGTAATAAAATGGAAATGACACAGTGCTGGTCTTACAAAGAAATCATAATCCATCCCAGCATCCACTCAGCTTTTCTGTTCAGTTGATACAGTCTGATTAATGGCGGCACTGCTCCAAACACACTCGCACTCTTTCAGGGGATTTACTGCTCTCCATTAGCTGGTAGTGCTTCGCAAAGACAAAGTACAGTAAAATCTAGCAGCCGAGCAGCAGTTAAACAGGAAAGGAGTGGTAAAAAAGAAAGGGAGCTGTTTAAAACCATAGCATCCCTCTCTCTCTCTCTCTCTCTCATTGTGAAGAAGCAGCAGGAGAGGCCATGACTGAAACTGGGTTAATAAAATCCAGCCTCAAACTAAAAGCCTCTCATCTCTCATTCTTTAAGTGCTTGTTGTAACAACACAGAAATACTGGACACATGTGGCAGATTAAGAAAAGGGTTTTGCAAGTGGGAAGATTTCCTGAAAACTGCTTGTCATAGAATATCAACAACACACATACAGTCCTTCGTTTTTATCTGTTGATCATCTCTGGCAGGGTTCCTTAATGAAATATTTGTGTTTGTCTTCAGGGGCAATGCCTCATAACAGTAAAAGTAAAGTTTAATTTGCAGCTTGAGAGTTCAGATTTTCTACACCCTGTGTGTGTGTGTGTGTGTGTGTGTGTGTGTGTGTGTGTGTGTGTGTGTGTGTGTGTGCTTGTCCAACAACAGCAAGACTGCCTGCACTTGAACCAGCTCACGTTTGCCATCTTCAGCCTAAACACTGCCAGATTTGTGCAGCAAACAACAGACTGTGTTTTGAAATCTGGACCACTTTACTGATGAAATTAGCCTGTTTCACACTGCTGAAACAAGAAAAGCTGATTAAACTAAAGCCTTAGGGAGCAAAGGTCAGTGCTTGTCTTTTGGCATTTCTGTGTCCTTTCACACAGGATCTTGTCATCTCTCAGATTTATCACATTAAGAAACGAGCTTTTTTTAAATAGAGCATCATGCACTGGGAAGATGGGGACAGAGAAGGGAAAAATGGGAAACTTACAATAGATACGTGCTCAGAATTTATGTCACACACATGAACCGCAAACAGAGACAGATAATTGTAAATAATTATTTTGATTTGCGTCAGAGGTGGGTGTTATTTTAAAAAGATAATTGCTGTCTTTACTGTACAAGATTCATTTTTGCTGGTATCATCAAGTCGTATAACAGCAATAAATTAATTCAGTGCAGAACCTTTTACTACCTTTCACCCATCTAATTTTAGTCATTGAATTTAGCTTACATTTGCCTAGATTTGTTGTTGTTTGACACAGGTCTGATTATTATTCTCTGCACAAAGATTCAAAGGCGGTAAAATTTCTATCATACTCCTCTTGCTTTTGACTTCCCAGATCTGGAAATGATCTGATGTGTTTGTGTGCCCCTTTGTTAATGTAATTTTAACATAATTGGCTTTATAATATGAGTATATTTAATTGTAAATTATGCAACTGTAGGCACATAATTTGTGTCTTATCTCCTGCATGTGGAAGAGAAAAGTCTTTCTTTTTAGTAGATGGGAAACAAAGCATTTAAGGTCAGAAAACATTAACCTGCATTGAAGTCATCTTGCTCCTTTTCTCCAGATTTGTCCAGATTTGCTTTTCTCTTCCTGGTAGTTTTTTTTAAAGTGTGTGTGTGTGTCATTTTGTCGAGTCACACCCAACTGCACACATCCAACGAACCAAACCAATCATCCGTTTTCCATCTCTGGCTCTGTGCTTTCTTTGCTGATCTGTTTGGTGGAGATGCAGCCATTTCCTGAGTCCACGCTGCCCTTTCCTTTTAATTAGCCGGTGAAATGACACAAACAACCTATCAATGTGATGAGTAGCAGCATTCAGATAGGAATGATGCAGGAGAGTTCAGGGGAAGTGAAAGCAGGTCACTGAAAAGTAGGAGGAGGAGTGCTATGAGTATAAGAGACAGCAGCTGTCAGGGACGCTCTGGATAGGGTTGTTAGAGGCACTATCTCTGTTGGTTTGTTTTTCCTATTTTCTGCTCCATTGAGGCCTGCAGGGAACTGTGGAGGGCTACAGGCTTGGTAGGTCATTACTGACAGCAGCACCTCAGAGAGTTGTTATGTTATGGCGGCTGTGGCGTCTGTGCCCCGCGGCCGTAAAGGCAGCATTTTAAATGTTGTTGAGCAAGAATTGCCTCAAATAACGGTAGCAGTCCAACACAGAGGCTTGTATGCAAAGGCAGTGGGGAAAGAAATGTTTAGATAATTTTCTTAAGTAACAATACTACAATATAAAAATACATTCAAGTCCTGCATTAAAACTGTATTTGAATAAAATGTTTTATTAGGAAGCTGTTCTTTCAGTATCAAAAATAAAACTACCAGATGCAGAAAATTGGTCATTTGGAGCCTATTTGAGGTGGAGATAATTTAAAGAATGTATTTATAGTTTAATCATATTTTATAACCTTATCATCATCTTGTATGTAAAATTTTTATTTGTAAAGTAACTAGTAACTGTAGTGGATTACTTAAGTGGCTTTAAATTGAAGCTTATCACACAAGTCTGCTGTGTTGTTTTCACAGGTTTAGTTATTGTCACAT
Organism: Monopterus albus; assembly: GCF_001952655.1. Classification (NCBI taxonomy): domain Eukaryota; kingdom Metazoa; phylum Chordata; class Actinopteri; order Synbranchiformes; family Synbranchidae; genus Monopterus; species Monopterus albus. The sequence goes on along the minus strand of NW_018127979.1, from coordinate 3,256,940 downwards.
TTGTTGAGGATTCGGTTTGCTTCAAATAAAGTGCTTGTCAGAATCATAGGTCAGCATTTGAAACATCCTCCACAAAGAATTAGTTAATACGACGTCTGACTGTGTCTGAAAGCGGCCATGTTTATAACTGTTCCAAACATTGTTTGAAAGGTGGGTTGAAAAGCCAGACACAATAGTAAATCTGAGATGTGATAATTGATTAAATCTCTCTCCTCTAAGACATGAAAGTGGCAGAAATGAACACCTCTCTGATGTTGAAATGAGGTGGGCTAAACTACTTGGTAACTAGTCATCTTGACATGATTGGCCGAAAGCACAGAGGTGGTAAAGGAAGCAGGGTTTGAATGTTCCTGTCAAGCTCTTTTCTTATTCTCAACACAGGCAAGTAACCTTTCAAAATAAGAGCTATGACAAAATGCATTACATTTTACTAAGTGAATAAAATAATGTGAAAGGCAGACAAATGGACACGAAGTCATTACTGTCTTAATGCAGGTTTTATTCAGTGACCTGCATCCGTGGAATCACAAACTACTTCTGATCAGTAAAACAGTTTTGGCCACTGTCCAAAGTTTGTCAAAAGTTGATTGTGACCTGTTGCACTACTGCGAATAAAGCCAGAATTATGAATCTCGGAGGATACATGTGAAAGTCTATGCAGACCTCTGCAGAGAAGTGTGTTATAGGTAAACGAAGGTCACAGAGGAGGTGACGCACACACCTCCCAAATGTCAACATGTTGTGATAACCTGCCTGTTGATCAAGTTCACTGTTTGATCCAACTTTATGTCATGAAGCTGGTTTGAAATGGAAAAGATCGAGCGGCTAAAGCACTGGTAGTAGAAGACGAGGTTAGGAAATATAAACAGACAGATTAAAATATTTTATTTATTTTTTGTTGACTACAACCAACAAAACCCAAATGACTAAAATTTAACTAAAATCTATATACATGTTCATCAAAAACCTGGACTAAAACAAAATCAAAATTGAATGCCAAAACGACCACTGTTAGTCACTGTTATGCAAAGTGTTAGGCTTGACAGAGGTGAGTTATTTATATCTGTGTCTAATGTTGCTTCATTACCTTTGATTGCACCAAGTAATTAAGGTTTCAAATTGGATTCATATTGGAAAAACCCTGATGGGCTGTGTTGCAGCACACACTGACATGCAGAGAGTCCAGAGGATACAGAGGAGTGATGGGAATGTTTGCAGATGGAAAGACAGTGAGACAGGTCAACACACACCTGCCACTTGGACAAACATGTCGTGTCATCGCTTTGCTTCCTCACCCAAACCGGTGTATGTCCCCAGCAGCCTCTCCAGTTTCCCCCAGCATGGCATGTGTCATCTCGAGCCGTCTGTGAAGACAATGGCTGCCTATTGATTTTACCTCTCAGTGAACACAGAATCACATCTGATACCAGGATTACATGCACACAGGTACACAGCTGAGATAGCAGGATGAATGTGATTTGGCTCATTTCCTTTAAGTTGAGATAAGCTGGGTGAGCTGGAAACCACACGTATATGGCTCTTTGTCAGGATCCACGCAGCATGTGGTTGTGAAGGACACAAAGCATGACAAGGATGCTGTGTGCTTGCTTATTGCTTTATAAAGAGCACTCTGTCTGTTGACACATTGTTGTACACTCACTAATGGTAAATTCGATGGGCCTGACTCTCTGGGTTTTATGTGCAGAAGGAGTTTTTCTCAAGAGCTTTGCGCTTCATCTTGTTATTTAGAAAACCAATTGAATTTTATGTCTGCTAAGCTGCTGTGCAGTGAACGTCATTACCTTTGTCATCGTTGTGTCATTTCCCCCTGGAATTACTTCTTGAATAAATGAGTTAGAGGCAGCATGATGGCACAGGGGTTAGAGCTACTGCCTCCTAGCAAGAAGGTTCTGGGTTTGAGCCCCGGCCGACCTGGTGCCTTTGCATGTTCTTCCTGTTCTTATGTGGGTTCTCTCTGGATACTCTGGCTTCCTCCCATCACTTCTCTCTGGATACTCTGGCTTCCTCCCACCACTCATGTGTTTTAGGTTGATTGGTGACTCTAAATTGCCCATAGGAGTGAGTGTGGGTGTGTAGTTGTCTGTTTCTAAGTGTCAGCCCTGTGATAGACCTGTCCAGGATGTACTCCGCCTCTCTCCCAGTGTCAGCTGGAATTGGCTCCAGCCCCTCTGTGACCCTCTTCAGGAGTTAGGCCAACCCTGCCTTGCTTTAAAATTCAGTTTGTTCTGCGACCTTATGTTATTCTTCATTTCACTAGAGCCAACAAACAAGTAGTGGTTGCTTTTTTTTCCTGAGGAGTTCATGTTTAGGTGTTTACACAATTACAATGATTGTGGCATTTGCTCAGAGAACATCTGGTTTGAGTTGTGCATGTAATCACAGGAATCATAAAGCTATAGAAATACTGCAACAAATAATCTCAATGATTGTCTTGAATAGGAAAAATATTATAAATCACAGCCTAACTATAAACTAAGGATTACATTAAGGAAGTCACTAAATACTGTGACTTAACATCAGCTGATGTGCCCATAATGTTGGCTTTAGGTGTAGTTTTTATTTTTTTGTGTGTGGGGGTGGAGTCTGTAATGCAATACAAAACTGAACAGTGAAATATTAACACTCCATTAATCTAAATGACCATGTGGAAAGCGCAATAACAAACCCACAGAGCATTATCATCAACTCTGCAGTTCCTCTTAGGTCCATGGAAGGTTAAAAAAACAAAACCCACTCAACATGACCTGCTCAGCTCTAACCAGCAGACAGTTAGCGACTAGCTGGTAAACTCAATGGAGCATTTGAAGAGATGTTTCTCTTTGGTGTTTGTGGAGAACAAAACAGAGCCAAAGAAGAATGATTATTTGATCATATTTCATCAGGCAGTCAGAAAGGCGACCTCAACAACTGATAACAGCCTTTTAATGACGTGATAACATTTGAGGTGGATGGATTCCTAGTTGTGATCAGGGCTGGGATGACGATGTGATGTGTACATACAAATAGGAAAGTAGTAATTATATGATCTGACTGTGATGATGGGTGGTCATTAATAATGTGAGGAGGTGTGCTCTACCTTATATATACAGACAATACATCGTGTGTTATGTTCTCAGTTGTGTGCCACGGCAATGGTGACAGCAGCTGTGAAGTGTGTCATTATTGACCTTTGTTGATGAATAATTGTTTTCTACACTTAAAGTATGTCTGCCTGTGTGTGTGTGTGTGTGTGTGTGTGTGTGTGTGTGTGTGTGGTGTGGACCATATTAAACCCTGTGTTATCTGGCTGCATCCAACACAAGTGACCTGCTGTTTAATGGTCTGTGTCATTCATCATCACTGTCTACTGCCATCTGTGTCACATTAATGATTCAAGACAAACGCTTACAGCATCCTGGGAAATACCACAGGGGGATTTAGGGGCTGTACATTTAAAAAAAAAAAAGGACAGGGCCACATTGCGTTGAAGGCTGATGGATTAGATAACTGCCTGGTTTTGTATATATTTTATGATGGATGTTTGTTCTCCATCATTTCCTGATCATGGAGAAAAAGTTCCTTGTTTCCTTACACATATAGATACAGTGGAGATGGGCCTACTGATCTCATTTTCTACTTAACTTTGTGTGTGGGTGTTTATGCATTCTGATATTGTGTTAGGTACAACTTATTGCTCAAGTAACCAATTCACATTCACAAAGCGTAACTGAGGTCTGACCACCATCGCTCTTGCTTAGCTAAATGACATTTTCAGCAAAACATGAGGCACCAAACACCTGGAAAAGACAGATGTATGTTGATTTAATCACAGGAGCACTGATGGAGTTTGCAGCCAGAAGGGGAAATAAACATTAAACCAACCCCTCCCCCCCAAAAAGACCAAACTGAGAGTATGTTAATCAGTCTCTTGTTACCTGCAGACTTCCCTACTCTGTCTGTGGCTCTCTAAACACACAAATGTAGTAGTTTATAGCAAATGATACTCAAACAGGAGTAAATAGCACATTTACTGGGGACTAATTGGTGATTTGGTGAAGTAGTGAGTGTTTACAGCAGCAGGACGCTGTACAGGGATTGACTCGTTCCCATGTTCATGATAAGGCAACATGTCAACTTTGTACTTCACTGACGTGTTTCTAAATAGTATTACACAGAAATGGGCCTTTATGGCACAGAGAAATAAGCTACAGTATATCAGGTTTTGATCATTAGAGGATTTGTTGACAGTTAGAAAACTATAAAATATCAATAGACTTATTCAGTAAAGTTTGACAGAGCTGCTGTTTGCAGAGTGCTTCTATCCAAACAGTCCACTGTCTAATTCAGACACAAAAACACAGAAGGACTAACACTGTTTTGAGGCACTGTGTGGCCTTGGTTTTTGATTTCAAAGTCATATTTTCAGTTCCTCTGCCCACCCCTGAATGTTCACTAATGACTGTGTTTTATATTTATCTCCTGTTCATTTCTCCTCCGTGTCTACTTTGCTTTTCTGCCAACTGGACGCCAGCTGCTCCCAGCACACCTGTGGTCTTTAATTGCCAGATTGATTCTGCTGCCTGTAATCTCGGCCACCTGCAGAAAACACCAGACTGAATGATGGTAAAATGCCACAGAGTTACAAAACAGCAAGGAGACCACAGTGTGGCTTTGTGGCCAGATGTCCCCGGTAGAGCACAGACTCTGTGACAAATGATCCATTAGATGCATGGACAATATGTGTTGCGAATGGAAAGAAAACCTTTCTTACACTGTGCCGAGGAGGTGGTGAGTCACTGTGCTTTCCTCCGAGCTGCATTATTAGTGCAGACCTGAGAAGTGAGTGCATTCCCTCATCTCAGAAGCCCAAAGTTTTAGTGTCACACATGTTTGCTCAGGGCAGAGAGCATGAAAAGCAGAATGTGCGTCGTGTGTACTCAAGGAGGGTTGCATCAGGACACCGCACCTACTGTAGCTGAGATACTGCTGCGCTCTCACTGCACCATAAAAATATAACAAAAGTGCAGATAAATATTTACTGATGTTGTTGGCTGAGAGTCAGTCATGTGTGCCTAGTACGTCAGGAGTGTCCTGGCACAGTCTCTTGACTGCCAGGATCTTATGTATAATCGTAGACTGCAATTTGTCTACACCTAAAAGTAATATTCCCATCATAGCTTGACCCTCGTAATATGAATCACTGGCCATGAAAACCTGCTGCTGGCATTTGGAATCACACTGATATCATTATTAGTTTGAAAGTTATTTAAAAACAGTAGATTTGAGCAACTACTAAACGCCATGAACAGCTAAATAAATGTCCCATGCAGACTGAAATAAAAATGTGTACTTATAGTCCTTCATAGATGCACACAACTCAGCATTTGGCTGCATGTAAGTTGACTTTAGAGTCTGTTTTGCAACTTGCCTCTTGCTACACTTACAGTATTAGCTCCACTTGTCTTCTCTCCAAGTGTGCACTGGATCTGGATGATGATTCAAGATCAGCACCCAAATTAAAAGGATTGTCCCATGGGCCATACCTACTGCTCACAAGTAAAACCATCCGAATCCATTCATTATTTTTTTAGTTATGCTGTAAGCAAACCTACAAACAAACGAATACCAATACAAAACAGTTCTTGCCCTTAACATCTGAAGATGGTGTTTTTGAAGCGATCTGACCATTCGACAAGCACTTTGACGGAGCATACTGCCTCCTGAAATCTATATTCAGCTGTTTAATCATATAAATGCAAAGGCATCTCTATATGATCATTAGTGCCTCTATTACATCCCAACGTCACATCGTAAAGGTGAAAGAAAGGGTGTTCATCGGCTACAGTGCAGCTGCAGTTCAGCCTAAAATGCTATAATCACGGCTGTCATGATGTGCCTTTGGTTGCAAATGAAGCTGAGATGATGTGCACTGGATTCATTAGTGCTAATTCATGTAAAGTGAAGAGAAGAGGCAAGAGAAGAAAGGCTGAGGATGAAAAGAGACCATGACGAATAAGGACTGAAGTAGGCTGGTGTGGGCTCGTGCAGGGCCCTCCACTCCGTTCAATTTCCCAACTTTATTTACACTAGCAGTGACAGAGTTTCATCTCTTTCTTTAGTACCTCACATAACCCTGTATATAATGTATTATTTTGGATTAGTTTCTGATCTTCATGGTTTTACTGACAGTGAGTAAAGCTTATTTTTATGCAAATCAGCTTATTCACAGTAGTTTACTTAATCGGGCACTGCAAGAAAATGGATCTCTCTATCTCCATCTCCCTTTGTTTGTGTGTTCACATCATTAATTTCATTCATCATTTCTCTCAGTACAGGAACTTGCAAAGAGGCACCAGGAAATATCAGGGCTGCACAGTGTTTTCACAGCAAAGCTAGGAGTGACATTTTTATTGCTTTACACTGTTCCCTGTGGGCCATTTATGATAATCAGGGAAGTTATAACTCATGCAGAAGAGTCTTGAATTGTAGGATTGGTGGTTCGATCTGAATCGGATTGGGATCATCGTTTAGGGTATGATAGGCAGTTATACTGTGCATCTTGCCTGAACATTTCAGGGTTCTTTCTTAATTATAGGCAAAGTTATGGCAGAAAATATTCTTTAAATGGGGTTGACAGTGTTAATTTTAAATGGCCATCAGAGGCAGATGAAATTTGGTCCCTTACATGTGTGTAAATGATTATGATAATGTTTGACAGGGATATGATTTTTTTCAAAATTTTGTCCCATGTTAAAGATTTTTAATTTTTTGTGACCTTGACCATTGACCTTTTTTAGCCCAACTCTAATCACCAAGTATGTAGATGATCCATCTGGCCGTTTGTCTGTAATCTTGCTAACCAACACACACACACACACACACACACACACATACTGTGTTTTCATTCCATGTGGAGACTTTACATTGAATTACATTCATTTCTTGTAGACTTATCTTAAACCTTAACCATAACCACTAATTGCCTAACACTAACCCTGATTCTAACACTTAACCTAACCTCATCCTAACCCTAAACCATGTTGCCACCCTAAAATTCAGTGGTTTCTTTGTGGGGACTAGCTTCTGGTCCCCACAAGGATGGCCAAGTCCCCACAGTGTGAGTGCGTTAACAGGTTTCGGTCCTTATGATGCAAGTAATACAAAGGCGCACACACACACACACACACACACACACACACACAACCAAAAACAAAACCTCCTTGGCAGAGGTAATAAGGCAAATCATGAGTTACACTGACACTGCAGGTGCTGGATAATTAATATAAGTCTTGTCATAAATTTCAGGAAAAGTTGAAGTGTGTCACTAATGGAAGCTGAAAAATGTAGGCGTTATGCTCTGAATGTCAGGGTTTTGAGAGGCTGCTAAGCTGCTGCAGAGTTGTCAAATGTCTACCAGTTAATTGTGCTTATCCCTGTAGTCCTGCAAATCATTGTTATTTTAATTACTCTGGTGAAAAAACAGGCATATTGACCTGCACTTTTATGGGTAGTAGGTTTAGATTTTGTGCTAATTAGTTAATGTCAGATACTGTATGTATTATTGACTTTTCTTTATATTTGTTTGATCTTGTCTAGGTTTCCAGAAAGTGGTCACATCTTATCAGCTTTCCCAAGAGGCAGAATACTAGAGGAGGAGACACTGGAGGAGGGGCACTGGGAAAATTAGACTATGCCAGTGCTAAAACAACAATAAACCAGCCATCAGCCAAAAGCTACAGAACCAGGAGCAGTCCTCAGCATTATGTAGTTCTTTCTGACTCCTTTCATACAACATCCTTATTGGCCATTTTAACTGCCTGAATCTTACTAAGGGATCAATGGAGCAGGGACAGGAGGATCTGAATCTCTCCTTTCTGCTGGAGCATGAAAGAGAAATGATCTTGAAGGTGCTGCAGAAAGATGAGAAGTTGAGGAAACGAGAGGAGAAGAGGATACGGTGAGAACTTCACTATTTGAACTCACCTTCAGTTCACTCTGACTTTTCATAACATCCATGATGTTCTCCTGTTTCTGTCCCACAGGAGACTGAAGAATGAGCTGCTGGAGATCAAACGAAAAGGTTCCCGTCGGCCGCAGGATCTGCTGGAGCGACAGTGTGCTCGCTGCCTGAGGTCTTTGGGCCTGATCTTCAACCGTGGAGTGCTCTGCGAGGACTGTAAGCTGCGTGCCTGCAATGACTGTCGCGTTAAATTACCCCATGGACGCCAGTGGAAGTGTAACGTTTGTGCCAAGATCTCGTAAGTGTGATGTCTGCAGGGACCAGAATAGTATTTTTTTTGAAAAAGGAATGGATTCCAAATGTTTTTAATTAGATAGTTAATGACACCACATCTATGTCTGTCAACCCATTTCAGCACTGTTTATCAGTGTTGTTGTATTCTAATTAGACTTTATGTATTTGTTTTGTTCAAAAGTAAAATTAGCTTACATTTTAGGCTTTCAAGGGCTAAAAATGCAATCATGCATCACGCCTTAAATTTGCTTGTAGTATTCTGTATCTTTGATGGCTAATGAAGATTTTGTTTCAAGTTTCCTCTCAAAGTTACTTGTCATTATTGACTAATTTTCTCTGCAAATGAGGCATTCGAGGGAAAGCTAGCTTCCTCAGGAACTAATCAAAACATTACTGGAAAACATCCGGATTTGGTGTCTGTTCTTCAGAATCCCTTAGCAGTGTTTTTTTTTTACTCTCACTTTGCACACTTAACATTCACACAATAAAAAAATCTGTCCCAGAAATAGCAACGATACCGAGTTCTTCACCGCCGCTAGTCTGAATAGTAACACTGCAGCCACAAGATGTGGTTTTTGAATAAGTGTGAGGAGTAAAACTTTTCTCAGCTTGTGCTCTCTTGCTCATTGCACTCTCCACCCACATGTGTAACCCACAGCTAAAGTTTACATGCAGAAAATCACCAATTGCAATAAAAGCAGAACAAGAGGAAGAAGCAGTGGTTACATCAATCACTGATCACTTTTGATCACAAAATAACTGATCATTGATTCATAATATCCAGCTAGCAGTGGCAGTTGACCTGGTGCGCTGAGGAGATGAATTCCCAGTAAGGGTTGGATGGTGTGTTTACAGGGAGCTGAGGGTGGTGACGGGAGAGTGGTTCCTGGAGGAGCGGTCCAAACGCTTTGAAATGGCGGTGCTGAGCAGTGACATGATCAAAGAGACAATCCTGACCACCCCAGGCCGTGAGTATGATGGCCAATGGACTCAGAACTGTGAAACTGTAATCCAAATCATTATGAAAACTGAAGTGGTGTAGGATATGTGATCATAGTATTCATGGATTAATGATGGGTTTTTTTATCATAAGTCCCAGAAAAAGAGAACCTGTCAGTCCCTTCTGAGTCAGAGGATCCTGACACCCCAAAATCAAACAGAAGTGCAGTGAGCAGGGCTATGGAATTTGGCAGGAAGAAAGGGTAAGTGGTGAACACAGATCAACAGCTCTACTCTTATTCTTGCAAATACATATTTATTCAAAATATAATAGAGTTTACTCAGTGAATTACATGACTTGAAAACATGAAGTATGTATTATAGCAGTGAGTGCACGGTTTAAAATAATCTCAAACCAAATTTAAAAGGAATCTGCATTGCATCGAGGGCTCACTTCAGCACAAAGACATTAAAAACGATCAAGTGGATGCTCATTTGATTTTTGAGACCCTGAATGCATTTCAGAATCCATTTGGCAAAGCAGCACAGCTGTAATTGGATTGTGTCGACTAACATCACTCCTCATATTGGCTGCACAGTTCCTGAAGGCATCATAGCATTTCAGACTAAGAAGCCATAGAGACAAAAGCAGACCAGCTCTGATAAACAGCAAATCTTAGGGTTGCTCTTTTAACAAAAACAAAAAAGACACTCATTCAAAATCATAGAGAGCTGTAATTATTTTAAGAAGAAGAATATTAATAAGAATAAGAATAAGAAAAAAAACAGTAATTAAAACACACTTGATTCAAACTAAATAAACATTATTTTAATTTAATATGCATCTTGTTTGATATTGAAAATTGTCTTCCTGCATTCTTCACACAGTTTCATAACGTGAAAGATTGAATTATTAAAATCTGCATATGAATGTTGATCTGTATCAAACATAAACAGTAGTGACAGACAGTCATGGGATTCATATGCCAGGAGTTTCACATTCAGGTGTAATAGTAAAAGAAAAATATTTACTCTAAATGTGAATAGCTAAATGCTAATGTCAGCATGCTAACACGCTTGCACTGATGATACTGACATGCTGGTGTTTAGCAGGTTTAATGTTGACCATGTTCATAGTGTAGCTTGTTTTCATGCTATCATTTGCTAATTAGCCCCTAAACCCAAAGTCCAGCAGAGGCTGATGGGAATGCCAATGACTTAGCAGGTATTTATATGCAAAATTGGACAAATAAAAACTCTGACCTGCTGGTGGAGCTAGATGAAAAGTGACAAAAGTCATTAAACTTCACACAGTTATCTGGACTGAATGTTTTGCCAATCCATCCAATAGCTGCTGAGATATTTTGGTGGGGACCAAAGTCATGAACCTACTAACAGAGACCCACAGTGCATTGATGCAGCCATGACGCTAACATAGCTACAAGTTCTGGATTTGCCCCATGTCTAATCACATTGCCTAAATTTACACTACATTTCACTAAAATCTATGAGCAGGGTTTTTCATATGTTGCTAACTAGAGCCTCTGCCATATAGAAACTGCAGAGGTGTGTGACCAAGGTGATTCTGATAAAGCAAAGGAAGCAGAGAGACACTGTGTAAAGACTGCAATAATGGACATGATAGCATATCTCCACTGTACAGTAGATAACGCACTCTATTTGTGTCCCTGTGTATGTTTGCGTGGAAGGATGAAGGGGAATAAAAAAGGTGACCGAGCCCTATTGAAGCTAGAGAACGGAGTCGACAACATGAGCGCTTCAGACGGAGAACCTCACAGTGCTGCTCAGAGTCCACGTTCAAACAGGTGTCCAGCAACAGTGTCAACCATTTTACATTTCAGTTTCTACTTTGAAAATACAGTTACACAGTGCTTTCTTGAGGAATAAAAGAAAGTCAAAAACAATTCTCTACTCATATTATAGCTCCTTAAAAGTTCACATTAGCACAGTTTTGGAAACCGTTTTGATCTTATTTTAATAAACAAGTCATTTAGCAGGTACTGACAACAAATCAAATCAAATCAAATCAAATTTTATTTGTATAGCGCCAAATCACAACAAAAGTCATCTCAGGACACTTTACAAAGTAAGGTCTAGACCTTACTGTTTTCAATATTATTACATAGGGAAAACCCAACAAATCCCCCTTGAGCAAGCACTTGGCGACAGTGGGGAGGAAAAACTCCCTTTAACGGAAGAAACCTCCGACAGACCCCGGCTCTTGGTGGGCGGCCTTCTGCCTCGACTGGTTGGGGTGAGTGGATAGAGGAGAGACGAAAGAAGAAAAGCAACAAGACACAACAATCAAACACTGATCAGGTCGATGTGGCTGGTGACTGCTCGTCAGAGACGTAGAGCTCCAGGGCCAGGGCAACCTGCAGAAAGGTACAGGAAGAGAGAGAGGACACACTACGGGAGAGAGGAGACACAAAGTTAGTGATGTGTAATGGTGGCATATAGAAGCATAGGGAGAAAGAGGAGAGGAGAGGGGAGGGGAGGAGAGGAGAGGAGAGGAGAGGAGAGCAGGAGGGGAAAGAAACTCAGAGCATCATGGGGCCCCCCAGCAGCCTAGGCCTATAGCAGCATAACTAAGGGAGGGCTCAGGGTCACCTGATCCAGCCCTAACTTTAAGCTTTATCAAAAAGGAACGTCTTAAGTCTAATCTTAAAGGTAGAGAGGGTGTCCACCTCCCGAACTGAGACTGGGAGTTGGTTCCATAGGAGAGGAGCTTGATAGCTAAAGGCTCTGCCTCCCATTCTGCTTCTGTGGACTCTAGGAACCACAAGTAAACCTGCACTCTGAGAGCGAAGTGCTCTGTTAGGATGATAAGGCTCTACGAGGTCTTTAAGATACAATGGAGCCTTGTCATTAAGGGCTTTGTA
>NW_018127979.1:3197319-3243231 GCF_001952655.1 Monopterus albus | reverse complement strand
CTCTGTTTCACTGCCTTCCTTTTCAGAGGGGCAATGGTATAAGTGTATTACGCAGGAAGGCTGCAGTACTATCAACAAGATTATCGATTTGTGTTGGAGTAAAGTTAAGGTGGCCTCCTTCCACTGTGTTGGCAAACGGCACTGAAGTAGATAAAGATTGAATTATTTCCTTAAACTTGGTAACAGCATTGCCAGATAGACATCTGCTGTAGTGGAATTGTTTCCCACATAGAGTATAATCCATTAATGGAAATTCAAAAGTTATTAGAAAATGGTCAGACAGAAGAGGGTTATGGGGAAAAACTATTAAGTGTTCAGTTTTGATGCCATATGTCAGAACCAGATCAAGAGTGTGATTAAAACAGTGAGTGGGTTTATTTAGTTTGAGAGAAGCCAACTGAGTCTAATAATGAACAGAATGCATTGTTGAGGCTGTCATTGTCGGCATCTACATGAATATTAAAGTCGCCTACTATGATTATTTTATCTGTACTAAGCACTAAATCAGACAGAAAGTCTGAGAATTCACTTAAAAACTCTGAATAAGGAGCAGGTGGACGGTATACAATAACAAACAGAACAGGCTTTTGAGTTTTCCAGTTTGGGTGTGAGAGACTCAGGGTGAGACTTTCAAATGAGTTATAACTATGTTTAGGTCTAGGGTTGATTAATAAGCTTGAGTCAAAGAACGCTGCCACGCCACCACCTCGGCCTGTGTTTCGAGGGATGTGACAGTTACTGTGACTAGGTGGAGTGGATTCATTTAGGCTGACATATTCTTCCTGCTGTAACCATGTTTCAGTAAAACACAATAAGTCAATGTGATGTTCACTTATCAAATCATTCACTAACAGAGATTTAGATGAGAGAGATCTGATATTTAATAGTCCACATTTGATTGTCCTTTTACTTTCTACTATAAGAGGAGTCATCTTAATTTTAATTAGGTTCTTATGAATAACTCCTCTGGAGTCATTAGTGCCGACGTGAATAACAACAGAGGATATTTATCTCAGCAGTGGTTCAGCCTGCAGTCTGCAGTATGAAACCTCTACAATGAAGAATTTTAAAAATCTCATACATGTAAAACTGAGTCATATCTATTTTAAAAATGAATCCTTTCAGCATCATGTTTTCAAAAGCATTTTTATTGCTAAAGAAAAAAAAATTATAGAAAAATCAAGTGAGATGGCAGTGACAGTTGTTAAAATGTCTATTAAAGTGGTATTTGAGTAAATCCTATTTAGACAGCCTCAGACCAGTTGCTTCCCATGTGTGTTACGCAGCAATCCAAGACTTAAATGAATGTTATTTCATGTTGAAGCACCGGTTTCTGGTGTAAAATACCTGTTGATGGTGCTGAACTGGTTTCTATCTGGTGTTCAGGGTTGGTGCTGTGGCCTTGGAGTCCTCAGGGATGCCCACAGTACCCAACAACCTGCGTCCCCCAAAGCAAGATGGAGTGCCCACTTCCAGTGACAGCAGGAGGGTCAGGGTGAGCAACTGACACACATACACTGAGCAACAGACTAGAGGAAATCAGCCAGATTAAAATGTTATTTGAAGAGCTTGGGTGTGTGTTTGTGTTTGCAAGCAGCCTGACGGAGCGGAGAGTGTTGACAATTTAGTCCCCAGAGACATTGCACCCAAGAAGAAGGCCACTGGCCATCACAGGAGGACCTCTGAAACTCCACTTATTTCTGTGTCCAAGGCCTCTGTCTCATCAGGTATCTCCAGTACAGACTACACCTCCTCTTCTGTCTTGTTTTTGTTTTCTTCTGATTGAAGCGACATGACTCTAGCTGCTGTCTCGCACATATATTGTATATCTGAGTCACAGTTTTAAGACATGCTAGATGCAGCAGTATCATATCAAAAGTGACATTAGACAGTCCTGTCAGGGCTGTGTAAAAACACTCAGCTCTGACTGCTAAGTATATTGTAAAGGATCAAATTATTCCGTACTCCTGTCAGGAGCACATGTCACATCAGCACAAGTTACACTATTAACTTACAGTACACTGAACTGCACTGCACTTTCTTAAGTATAATCCCCTGCACTTTCTCTCTCAGTGTCAGACCTTTTATCCCCACTAGTAAAAAGCTCAGTCAGTAGCTGGAACAGAGCTGCTGATTGAGGATCTCCACCACTGATGTAACAGAATCAAGTCTTAGGATATTTTGTTTTTCTTTAATTAGATTATTTTCTGGGCATTTTGAGAGGCATGCAGGCAATTATTTGCTTAGCATATAGACTGGAAGGGGTTATGGCTACCACCAAAGTTCAAAAGCATGCTTTTAAGCTCTGACACTTTAATAATAAGCTTTAAAAAAATACAAACGTAAACATGATGAATGGATTAAACTGTGCATTAATCTGCTCTAATGTTGCACTGAGTAATAGAAACTAGAGGATAGCCCTGATATAACATATTTGATTTCTTCAGTTGATATAAATTTGCTCAGGAGGATTGTTAGTGTTTGATGTATGAGGCTGCCTGATGCCTACTGGCTTTGTGTTAGCATTAGCACGTTAACTTGAGGTTATAGAAAAAGTCTGACTAGTTTGAGTGAATATCAAGACAGAGTTGATTACAAAAGGTAGCAGAAAAGGTTTGTCTGGGTTATTTGAAATAGTTGGTGGATATGGCAGCATGCTGTACTGTTTGCTAACAGTATACCTGACTGATTATCAATGTAGAGTAGATGGAGGATTGTGTTGTTGGTGCAGGTAAAGGAGGGTGATTCTGGGATGCTGGAACACACTGCTGAATAGCCACTGCTATAATTTTCTTCTACTTGATATAATATTAGTAGGACAGGGGAGAAGGTAGAAAGCAATTTAGCACGATGTGTTATGTCTTCTGATATTTCAGGTCACCATGATGATGATGATGTGGCTGACCTGAGAGAACATTGACAGTTGTTTTAGTTACTGCAAACAAACACAGGGCTTTGACTGTCCTGTTGCCACTGAGTGTGATTAACTGTACCAGTGGGTTTTAGCCAACAAGATCGTCGGCTTTTGGCCTTTGTAATGGTGTCTATGAAATCACTGTATGTGTGTATAATGATAGGTTAGGGATGGAAAATTGTGCTGCTTGTTATGGGGCCCTGAAGCTTTGTGATGGTCTGATACCTCTCTGTAGGGACCAAATGACAGGCAAGCATCATTTAACCTGAATATGGATCTTCCATAGGAATGCTGCATATGCATTTTCTGCACAACAAGTGCAAAGTAAATTAAGTTTATTATTGTTCTGTCATGGACTGTATCTTTCCGCACCTTGTCCAAGCAGATAACACTGTGATGATGATTAGTTTCTACCCTCTTTTGCATTATCTGCTCCCTCACTCCCTTCAAGCAGCATCTTTGAAGCAATTTTTTCTCCTCCTTCCTCCTCCCTCTCTGCATCCCCCGATCTCTCCAAATCCTGCTCCAGATCACAGTCGCTCGGAGATGGACCTGTCGGCTCCAGATTCAGAGCCCAGCGATGACGCCCTCAGTCTCCGAAGTCGTTCGGTCCCCGGCCTCAACAAAATAGTAAGCGGCAGTAAACTTGCACAGCCTGTTCGATTTTTCAGTCCATGCCCATTTCAAATGCATATATTCACTATAGTCCATGTCCATATTAAGCTGAGGACTTAATATGAGGGCTGGTGAACTCAATAAGATGCATCAAATGTGGAGCTGAATGTTAATTTCCCTTCAGAGCTCACTTCAAAGAGCCTGACAAGCATCTAAATGGTTGTAGGCTGAGAACAGGTGGAGGATGTGACGGTCAGTATAGGGCTGCTTTGTCTCTGTGTTTACTAAATGTTCATTTGCATTCAAAGCACTTCACAGAAACACAAGCACATGGTCATTCTCAGACACACACACACACACAATTTCAAACATAAATCTGCTCATCCGTTCTGGCTTCCATGTATACTGTAGACCCAGTGACACTGTAATATTGCTCATGACAAATGAGTAAAAAAATCACAATACTTTACCCCCGACTGTCTGCATCTGTGTATCTGCATCGACCCACACTGAGCTTCTGTGTGCAAAACCGTGCAAATATACTGTGGCCAGCTTCCCAGATGATACCTCCCTTTGGATTAAATCTGAATTCTGTCATCTGCAGGGGTTTTCGGATGATGACGCAGAGGAAGACATTGATGCCCTGATATTAGCCCACAGAAAGCCTGTCAGCCGACGCCTCAGCAGCGCTCTGTCAATGGTAACACCCATGTTAAAGCTAGCAAACACTAAATTATTGAGGACATATTCTGAGAAGTCCTGTGTGCACACACATACAGTATACTCACCCTAACGCAGTGCGTGAGTAAGGACTGTATGCTCTAGTGTTGTTGACTGTGTAAACAGTGTGAGCAGTGTGGCCAGCAGACGGCTTATATCATCAACAATATGGAGGCCTGCTGCATTTACATACACTAATTTGACTCATACACCACTCAGCCATAACATTATGACCACTTGCCTAATACTGTGTACACAGGAGTCAGTGTGGCAGTTGGTTGGTCATGTCACTCTGCAGCTCACTGTTTATCCTCTGTGAACCCGTTTGCTTTCATAGTTTTACTGTCAGGAAGAGCACAAATGTGTCAACCATTCAGTGAAAAACTTGTGTAAAGGGAGTGAAAACTGTGGTCGTGAGGACAAGTTAGAGAGAATTTTTTTAGACACATTCAACAGCTCCCCCAGTTGTGACATCACCACCACCACCACATAATCATTGTTATTCACTTCACCTGTCAGTGGTCGTAATGTTGCGGATGATGGGTATATAGTATGACAGTGTGAAGGTTTACTTTGTGTAATCACACAGAAAATGGAGTAAGATACACTTTATAAGAGTCATCTGTTTTTTAAATGCTAAAGTAGCTTTGTTTAATATTTGTAGAACATTAATTCAAGGCCAAAAAAGTTTATTTTCTTCATATTAACGGGTCTGTTCACTCAACTTACCAAAAGACATTGTCTGGAAATATTCATCTTTTAGATTTATATCTACACTCAAAACATATAAAGCTGCAATAATTGATATTTTAGCAACATTGGATTAAATGTCATATTAAATATATAATCTTTTTTACTTGATTTGATTTTCAAAATAAACTTAATTATCCACCTTATTTTCACATGGATGCCCTCCCAGCCAAATATAAAGCACTTAGTCTGGCAGAAAATTCAGTTCTTTAAATGGCCCAAATAATTGTCTTGCTTCAGGACTTGGGCTGTGTTCACTGGCCTGCATTTGTATTTGTGAGAGTGAGAGTGTGTCATCTGAGAAGTGCACAGGTAAACAGACAAGACACGTCCTGCCTGTCTGACATTTACTGTCATCTCACTGAGCTGCTGTTGATAGAATGAATGGAAGTGGACGGAGGTGATGAGAGCCATTTTACCGATAGTTTGAATCAAGCTCTAATCTACTCTGCCAGTGTTATGAATAGGGACACTGTCATCCTGGAAGAGACCACTTGTCTATTTAGGATTTTTCCTCTGTCACCCATTTGTCTATGATAATTTAAATAGTAAACATCGGGGAGGAAGTGGACTTCTCTCTCATTCTGACTGTTGCATTGTGTGTGTGTGTGTGTATGTGTGGTCATGTTGATTTAACAGCTGATTCCAAATGAGCTGTAATCTCTGGTTTCATCTGATAATCACCATGGTAACCGTGTGTAATGTGGTTTCTGGCTGTGCTGCTGGAGACGGTGTTTCTGCAGCTCCTCCTCAGGGGCCGGGGGGGTCTGTGCTCGGGGTCTGCCTATATCACTGATACTTTAAAGAGCTCAGATCTTTCTCCTTCTCTTTTTGCTTCTTTCTTCCCCTGTTTATCTATCTCTTAAATGAATCGGCTCCTAGTCTTCCACTCCTGGCTCAGAGAGAAGGTGGGGGCACCTCAGTGTCCCCGACTCAGATGCTGAGACTGTAAGTCTCCTCTTCCACGTATGTGCATGTATTTAAATTCATCACTACATTATAGAAAGTTAAGGTGCAGCACCAGAGCACAAATGTTACATATGACATTCAATAATATTTGCTGGTTTTTCCCGAGTGTACCGCCATGTTCTGAATGAACCTGCATGTTCAGTGTATGTTTTTCCTCATCCTTGCCTGTGATAGTAGCTACATCTAGTTCCATTAAGTCTACCCTCCTCACATTAAATTCACATTGATTCTCTGCAGGAAATAAATGAGACAGGCTTTCCAGTAGAAGAAGCACAGTGTTGCTCAAGTCTGACTTCTTGACTTCTGCTCTTCCTGGACGCCAGTCTTACTGGTAGTGGGTTATACCAGTTATATCCTGTGCAGAGCTGCAGCAGTCATGTTTGCCCACTTCCCAATCACCTGCTTTGGTTGCATTGTATTGGAGTCTTTCATTCATGAAATAGGTTTTGGAGGTACACAACATGAAGTAGTTGTTTGTCTTGGAGGAATTTTTACTTTTTTATTTGTCAATCTATGAAACTCAGGAAATGCAGACACATGTTCATACACCGATGGAGTGTATACGTTTGATGTGACTGGTAATAGTGAGACCACATGATCAGCGACTTGCACTGTTCTTATAAACACTGAAATCTGGAGTTTTTTTTTTTTTTTTTTTTTTACTCGTTTGCCTTTAGGGATTTATTTAAAAATCCTGTTTATTATTCTGATCCACCTACTGTATATTCCACTTACCCTTGATCAAGTCTGCCTGCTATTTGAACAAAGTATCTTTTTTGTGTATTTTTATGACTTGCAATGGAAGCTGGGATAATTCAGCATTAATTAAGTAGTTCCATCCATTATCTATCCTCTTTATTTGTGACTAGAGTCACGGGGTGCTGGAGCCGATCCAGCTGAGTGAGAGGCGGGGTCCATCCTGGACAGATCGCCAGTCTATCACAGGGCTGACACTTAGAGACAGACAAACACACACCCACACTCACTCCTATGGGCAATTTAGAGTCTCTAATCAACCTAAGCTGCATGTCTTTGGACTGTGGAAGAAAGCTGGAGCACCCGGAGAGAACCCACGTAGGCACAGAGAGAACATGCAAACTCTGTATAGAGAGGCCCCGGGTTGGCTGGGGCTCGAACCCAGAACCTTCTTGCTGTGAAGTAACAGCGCTAACATTTGAGCAGTTGATCAAATAAAAATTAATCAGCAACTACAAGTCACTTTGCAAACAAAATGCAAAAAGTTACAATGTTCCACATAATCAGTTGTGTGGATTTGGTGCTATGCTATACGGTGCATTGTTTTTGTGAGAGTAAATTTAATATATTTTGATTCTGGACAATATAAACAATTTGAAGACTTTACTTTAGGCTGCATGAAACTGACTTTTTTTTTTTTTACAATTTTCTGATTTTTCAAAGATGAAATGATTATGTTAATCAAGAAAGTACTACTACAGTACTACTGCTTTTTGCATTTTTTATTTTCACAATATAGCATGACATCACTATATCAACACTGATGAAATTCACAACTTCTTCAGTGTCCAAATTGAAAATGCTGTGACATCCATATAAAACTGTGACTTCATCTTGAATTTTTGGATTGTGGTCAAAAGTTCAAGTTACATAAAACCTTTATTTGTGCAGAGGGGCTTCACTGAGAGCAGAGCTCTCCTTGAGCAAGGCCCATATACTACAGTAACCTCATCTACCGTATGTCCAATGGGCCACTGAACATTTGGGCGTGCAGCAGTAGTAATGTGGAAGTTAGTTAACATCACTGTGTATTGCAACAGATTTTTATTACATTCCTGTTCATGAGGAGCTGCAGCTGTTTTATTTCCGCCATATTTCACCAGTATTCTGTTGTTGTTTTCTTCATATTCCTCCTCCTCTCTTCTTGCCTGACTTCTCATGTTTTCTTTCTTTACCTCTTCCATGCACGTTTTCTCCTCTGATCATCTCCCCCTCTCATATTTCCTCTGTGTCTCTCATCCTTGCCTAACAGACCAGTATAAACAGCATGATGAGCATCTACAGTGAGACTGGTGACTATGATAATGCCAGGGTGAGCGGTGAGCTCCTGCTGTATACAAAACCGGTGCTCTCAATGTCCTGGTGAAGGAGTGTCACAACCTGGCGGTGGGAGACGAGAAGAAGCAGCGCACAGACCCGTAAGAGTGTGCATGCACAAAACACAGACACACAATTAGAATTGATGTTGGAAGGACTGATAATGGCCTCAATGCAGATCTAACTCCCCATAAGAAAGAAAACAATTATAAATTGTTGGAGAATTTATTTAGGTTATTTATTTGTGTTGTCTTTTTATAGTTTTTATTGATGATCATTTATTTTCAAGTTTTCTGTTCAAGGTATAAGCTGATACTTTCATCACTAACATTTATTGGTCAGCTGTTCATTATCCTTCTCCAGCAATATCTTCACATCAGTGTCAGTGGATCATTGCCAAACATGTACTCTAAAAGAAAAGAAAAAATTTACACGTATTACTCTCAAATAATTATATTGGTGCAGACCTCAAAACTCCAGTATTGGCAGCTGATATGCCAAGATTGAGTCAGAGTGTCTTTTTCATGGCAGTTATGTGAAGACTTACCTGCTGCCGGATATGTCACGACAGAGCAAGAGGAAGACGAGCATCAAGCCCAACACCACCAGCCCTGTTTTCAATGAGAGACTGAGGGTCAGTGGTTGGAAAAACTCAACAAGCATGAACTTTAAGCTGTTTATTCTATGAACTCTAGAATGATGCTGAATTCAAATCACTGAGCTCACCTTTTTTTATGTTGTGTAGTATGTGATCAGCCACTCGCAGCTGGAGACACGAACCCTGCAGGTCTCTGTGTGGCACTACGACCGGTTCGGACAAAACAGCTTCCTTGGACAAGTGGAGCTGACCTTTGACTCCTGGGAGTTTGATTCTGAAATAGAGGAGTGGTATGCTCTGCAGCCCAAGGTAGTAATAGCATGTACATGTCAGCATGTCTTCTACTGTATACAAACATATACAAAGACAGGAGTCTGAATGGTTTGTGAATGGTGTTTGTGTAGGCAGAGAGCAGTACAAATGCCACCATGCAGTACAAAGGGGAACTGACAGTCGTGTTGAAGTACATACCTCCTGAGAAGAGCCAAATCCCGCCAGCGGACCAAGTACAAGGTATGTTTGCAGCTGTGATGACTGTTATATACTATATTATATATCATGCTCTACCCCATAGAATGTTAAACTGTATCTAGATGCAAAATCAAACTTTTAAAAGAAATAAAACAAGTCTAACCCCCTTAAGAGTAAAATACCAATATTTTGAAACAGATAAAGTTTGATTTTCTCATTTGTCTTGCCTTAGGTAACTTTAAATGGCCCATGGCATGAGTATTTATTTTGTACAAAGAATGAAATTGATGAGGTATCATATTAAATAATATGCTGCTGTATTGCTTTCAATGTAATACAGGACATAGATTATTTACAAATCTATATTACCAGATTTAATTTAGATTTTACATACCATCCCAACTTTTTCTGATTTGGGGTTGTACTTTTTCATGTAGACAGTTGTCCAGCAGCAGCACTCTGCACTAATAGAAAATAAAATTCAGGGAAAGTCTGAAAGCTATTAGCACAAAAACAATTTTGCAGGTCAGACCATGGCAGGAAGTGCTGAATGTGAGACTGGAAAATTTATATTTAACTCTTCTAACAAGAAGCAGCTCACTAGTTGGTCAGCTGTTATTACATACTCATGTTGTGCAGCGTCTATGCCAAATATGTTTTTGGGAAATAAAATTAAAATGATCTACAAGATACTAGAATATTTAATGAAATAATGCAGTCATAGAACATGGAGTGTTGAGTTTGAATAGTTCATGCAGTGTAAATATCATATAGCTTCAATTAAGGCTGCTTGTAGGTTAGACCCACTGGTCACAGTGCAGCAGCAAGACCTAAAATATATCTATAAAACCAGGCGCAGTCGAAAAATTCTGCTTTTAAAATGACAGCGTGGATGTCTTTTTTTTTAACATAAGCTTTATTGAAAATACACATAACAAACAAGGCAATGTAAGATTTTGCTAATATGGTGGGGTCACCGGTGGGTGTCAGGCAAGCTCGCATGAATGCACAATGACCTGGATTTTATGCCCATTCAAGGAAATCCTTAAATTATCATGTAATACTTAATTTTGTTAGAAAAAAATCTCGCAAGCAAGAGTATGTGAGACATGTATAAACCAAGTTACTTCTGCATAGAAATACTAATAACATATGTTCACCTCATTTTTTGAACTTTAGCTCACGTCTAAGATGATCATTCACCGTTGTAGCATTGTAGATAAGTCAAAAAACAAGGAAAAGCCATGACACGGGCCCTTTAAGGTGCACAACAGTCCTGGGTCTTCGTTGATGTAATTTGCATTTCAAAATGCACCACACATTCTCTAATGGGGAAAGGTCGGGACTGCAGGCAGGCCAGTCCAGCACTCCTCCAAAGCCATACCTTAGTAATGTGTGCACTATGAGGTTTTGCATCATCTTGTTGAAATATGCATGGGCGTCCCTGGAAAAGATGTTGTCTTGAAGGCAGCATTTGTTCCAAAGTCCAGGTGTACCCAAAGCTGATACAGCCTTTATAGAGAGAGCTCTTCGGAATGACTTGTATGAGGAGATTATATTCACTTTAATCTTTTAAGTCTTTTCTAAAATCCCCATTTTACTGCCTCTCTGTGACTATTTGTTACTTTGCTAAGTGAGATAGTGTTTTATTCTGTTGGGTTTTTATCCAGTTGTTTTTTTATTAACCTTTAATATTCTCTGCTCTTATATCTGTCCCATTTTTACTGTTTTTATTGTAAAGCACATTGCAGTTGTTTTTTGAAAAGTTAAATTTTAATGAAGGTTATTTTTGTTATTATGTCTGAAGTGTGATATCTGTTCATCTGGGTGGCAAGCTACTTGAATTAAACTGAATGAGGTAATTAGGATAGGAAAACAGATAATCCTCTAATCTTTGCTTTTATTCTTATGAGTTGAAATTTCTGGTAAATTTTTTACTTCAGGCTTCTAAAAACTATTCAGACAAAGCAGGGGAAATGGCTCTGATTGATGGTTCACAATTGATGAATCTGATATCTCTGGCTATTTCAAAATGAATGTACTGTCTATTCTGTGAAGTTACCCCAGTGTCAATCTGTCCTTAGCCGACATTCAGCACTACTATTTTAGTATTATTATATGTATGTAGTGTTGTATGTATTGCCTGATTTTGAATAGTTTTGTCTTTTTTCTTTCCAATATCCCTGGGACTCATCTGGCAGAAGTAAAAAAAATTATAAAAATAAAATTAAATACGTTTTTTTTTTTTTTCATGGACACAAACCAAAACAGTCTCTGCAGCACTCAATAGCACTACTAGTCCCTGTTGGGTTTGTCTACGGTTGGGGATGTCTGATTAGCTGAAACAGTTGATCATTCTGAGAGTTGTCTTAAAATATTCATATTCCCTTTATTTTATTTTTGATCAATGTTTTTATTTTGGAATTAGTTTCTCTATAACTCATTTGTGGGTTGTTTACACCTGAATTTGGCTCACTGTTTTGTGGTTTATAAAAGAAAATGTACCAGCTCACTTTCATAAGTACGTGTCCTGCTTGCACATACAAGGTGCATGTGCACAGTATGTGCACACATGTATAAAGCACTTCACTACAAATTGTGAAATGACAATTGTTTATTCTTCCTCTCTGCTTCCCTCCCACCTCAGTGAAGAAAGGGTTCCTGAAAGGCAAGAGGAGCAGCTTCACTCTGCCTCAAGGGGGTATGGTTGAGCTGCTTGTCAAAGGAGCCAAAAATCTGACTGCCATCAAGGCTGGGGGCGCTTCAGATCCTTTTGTAAAAGGGTGAGATGCTCTTTTGTTAAATGAGATTTACAAAAACACAACATGAACATTGTGCAGTAAAGCTGTTTTTATTCCCCCTCCCCCGCCAGGTACCTGCTCCCTGACAGCAACAAGTCAACCAAGCACAAGACAGCAGTGGAGCGACACACCGTGAACCCAGTGTGGAACCACACCTTCACCTACTGTGGCCTGCAGCCAGGAGACCTCAACAATGTCTGCCTGGAGCTCACTGTGTGGGATAAAGAGACTCTGGCCAGCAACGTCTTCCTGGGAGGAGTCAGGCTGGGAGCCGGCACAGGTGTGTGTACGATTGTCTGCTGGGAAAAGACAGTATCTGGGTAGACCTTTTTAGTATGTGAGACATTTTTAATCTTGTATAAAGGTCATAATCTTGCATAGAATTCCAAATATGATGGTAAATATAACATTTCTCTATGGACTGAAAAGCTTTAGAGGAATTTTGCTGAGACAGATGCTGGATATCTAATATGTGCAGTGAAGCTTACACCATAAAAGTAAGCTTTTATTCAAATTTAAGGAAAAGGCCTTGGAAATATTTTATAAAAAACTAAATTAAGCACATATATCCATATAGAACAAAAATCTTTTATCATATTATATATGTTGTTTATCATTAGTTGCATAACTGAGAACAGGTTTTCTTCCTCTGGCTACTGGATTTGGCAAATTGAAGCAATATCCAAAGAGAAAACGGCTTACATGAACTCTGTGATTTGGGAAGGAAACAAGGCCCATTTTCTTTTGTACATATTATGATTATTTAGGAATGCCCGTTTTCCATGAAATGATTTGGCAAAAACCTTAAATGTTCTCATGAATAGAATAGGTTACTTCTTCAACTTTAGGTTAGCTGACTTTGACTTTTCAGATTAGCATAAAGACTGGAAACAGCTAGCCTGTCCAAATGTAGCAAAATGTGCCTGTCAGCACCTCTGAAGCTCTCTAACACATTATAGCTTGTTTGCTGACAAAAAGTGTAAATATGACAATCCAAAGAAGTCTCTGTAACAGGTAAAAAAAAAAAAACAGCACATAACCTCCAGTAAAACTGTAGTTGTTATCTTTACACTTTAGTTTTTGCATGGATTAAACCCAAAATTCTAGATTGTGTGTGAAAACTATACTAACCAACTTCATATTCCAGCTTCAGACACAAGAGTGGCATCAATCTTCTAAACATATTTCTATAAATGTCAAAAAATATTTCTTTAAATTAGCTAACTATTTGTTTCCAAATTCTGGAATTGCCCACCCCTACATTAATGGAAAAAAATCTGGGCACCTCGATAGCCGAAGGGTTGCATTGTGATGCGCGATGTTGGTGGCTTGAGTCTGGCCGCTGACCTATGTGGCAGGGTATCTTCTCTGTTTCCTCTTTGCAGCCTGTTCTACCCATAATATAAAATATAAAAGGCAAAATGACCAAACAATACTTTAGTTTTGGACTTCAGTATAAAAGCTTTGAATATGGCATCTATGAATTCATTCATTCATTTAAAATTATGACAATAACCAATATAAATTCTACCAATGACCAAAGCTAGTGTGGAGTATTGAAGAAGTATTTGTCCTGTGTTTGTTCTAACAAAGTCTAACATATATTTGTGTTTCTTCGCTCAAGGCAAAAGCTACGGGAATGATGTAGACTGGATGGACTCCCACGGGGAGGAACAGAGAGTGTGGCAACGCATGATAGAAAACCCAGAAGTCCCTCAGGAGTGCACTTTGATGCTGCGATCCACCATGCGCAAACACAGCACATGAGCCAGACTGAAATGCAGACAGAGAAGATAAAAGAGAATAACAGAGGGAGAGAGGAAAGAGAAAGAAGTGGTGTGATGATAGAGATGGAGAAGCAGAACAGTGGAGAGACCGGTCTTCTCCCTATTTCTCTCTCCGTGAGATATTCTGTTCTGATCCCTCCTCCTTTCCAGAACAGCCAGCCATGCCTTACACACTCATCCACATGTGCCCCTCCCCCCTCCAAAGCATCTAGTCGTGACTAAGCACTGCTGTTTAATGCTGTAGATATATGAAAAACATGTTACATGTAACTTACTAAATACAGAATAAGCACACGGTGTGACTCCTGATGTGTCTGTCTTCGTCTCTGTGATTCATGCACCAGAGTCATTTCTGCACATACAGTAGTTACAGCTGACAGAGGTTCGTAAGGCAGTAGCACTGACCAACATTCCCTGTATGATCGATAATGTAGAGACTCAGACATTCATTTTATGAGCAACTAAACTACATCATGGTCTGAGGCAGATGACACTGCTGAGCTTCACCATAAACATTTGTGCACTTCTCTCTTTTCACTGTACCCAGACAGGTTTACTCTTCCTGAACAGAATAGACCTCTTGTCAATGTTAGATGCCTGTCGTTCACATTATGGTATCTCTTTGTTCAAAAAATTAATAAAAATATTTCTGAGATAAAAACATTTGTGCACAGAGGTGGAATGTGACTTGTATTACTACTGTACTGTCCCACTTGATTTAATTACTAATGAAGCAGAATGACGATCACCTCACAGCAAAAACTACGGTAGTAGCACATCAGCAGCCAGTCTGTGAATCTCACCCAAGTGATGATCAGCATTTGTTTTTAAGTTTTGTCTTAGAGGACAAATATGATGGAAGCAAAACACAGTGTCCTCCTAGAAACTACTGTTACTGCCTTTGAAAAGGGACTGAACATGACAAAACTTTCCTGGGGGTGAAGGTAGAAATACATATTTTAGAATACATGCAACAAACTAAATCTGCAACAAACTTGATTCATCATTTAAGCATTTTTGAAATTATTGATTTATGAAACGTCCTTGTAGATTATTTTAACAATTTTGATTGTGATTAACTCTTTAGCCTACAAAACAAATTTCAAAAAATCTAAAATGTGTCTTTCAAATTCTCCTCAGGCAATCTGTTCCGATTGCTTATGTTGTCTAAAACTCAAAGATAAATTAAAATTTATATTGAAACAGTAAGTAAGCAGTAATAAGAGCACTTATCTTCCACCGCTTATCAGAAAAGAATCTGTGGCACAAAGTCCAGACACATTACTCAATTGAGACTAGCATCAATGTAAATTTACATAAAACAGTGTCAGTGAGATAATAGGAATTGCATGGTAGCCTACTATATGACTTTAAGTCTCAGGAATCCTGAGATTGGGGCTGTGTGTTACAGAGTGAGTCAGCTGCCTTCATCTCAGGAGGAGCCTGAGTCTGAGTCAGTGACAGTCACCTTGTCCTTGTCACCCAGGGCTCAGCCATCCTTCATCCTGTGATGAATCACAAAAAACAATTCTCCAGCTAAACCCCGTAGAATCATTTTTCATGTGGAATGCCAATTTTGTTGACTTGTCCTTGACAAACCCTCTGCTCTGAACTCCCAGAGCAAAACAGTTTCACATTCAGTAATAATACGTGGTGTTCACTGTACAACATATTCTAGATGAGAGGCTCATGCAATACTTGATTACTAAAGAAACTCTTGATGTACAGCATGTACTGTCATGTGTCTGGTTTCCAAGTATCAAATTCACTTTATCCAAGCATATTTTGTTCCAAATGTGTCACAGGAATATTTTGAAATAAACCCATCTTTCAATAGACTGTTTTTGTTTTTGAGATTATTTCCAATGTGAAATCACTATTAAATGCTGTCTTTATTATGTGTGCAGCACAAAAACTTGTTTAATCTGACTGCCCATTTTGACACTACAAAAAAACTCTTGTGTCAGAAAGATTAATCAAATTGTTTTTACAAAAACAGTAGGACGTACAAAACTATGTTTAAAAGACTGAACACAAACATGCAATAAAAACTGTACACCCAGGCCTAGATGAGAAAATTATTTCAATAACCATGTTTAACTTTGTTTTCTGCATTTATTTATTTCCTTTTTGTAAATGTTGTGGGAAAGTACTTCCTGAAGGACACTTGTTATCTTTCACCTGTGTCCCAAATAAGATACACCTGGTTCAGGCTCAGGTGTTATCTCTTGATTTGTGCCCTTGCTGAAAACCAGACAAGTATTTTTGTTGTTATATGAGCAAGCCATAACCCATATTTTATCAAAACCCCACATACATCTGCTGGTCTGTGCAGGTGAGTCAGGAGACTGCTCTTTTGTATGTTTGAAGATTTGCAACCCTTTGTTTTAAAAATACTGGTGTAGAAGCTAAAAATTAGCCCCTGCAGTGCTAATGTAGCTTGGTCTCTCTGATTTCCAAACCAAACATAAACAGCTTTCTTGTTTGTTGTAGAAGAGGGAGTCACTGTTACCTTTCAAAAGGCTGTACATGACATATTACAGCAAACTGAACAAAAGAACCTTCAACAGAAGGTGAGTACTCCCCTCTCACCCACTCTTTATCACAAATGAAACTGATATCTAGGCCCCCCAGCTGGCACTTTCTGGTTGCATGCATCCCCAAAAGAGCATCCCACTATGTTTTTGGACTTGCAACAGGAAACAGAAACCACCTTGGCTCTTGGCCATATGCCACCATGTCTGTGAAGCTGTACTTGGCTACAGGTGGTGTTAAGTAAATGCTAATGTCAGCTTGGCAGTATGTGCCCAATGTCAGCAGGCTGTAGCAGGTGTAATGTTAATTATGTCTGACATCTTAGTTTAGTGTGTTAGGATGCCAACACTGGTAAATTGCAGTGAAGATAAGTACAGCTGTGGCCATGCTGTCATTAGTGCTGCAGGCACATAAACCAAAGTAAAGGTTCACACAGACCTGCAGTTCTTCCCCAGAGGAGCATGGATGTTTGAACCAGCTATCATAATCCATCAAATAACTATAGACATTTCAGTAAATAGTATAAATATCAACTTTGCTGTGGCACTAAGAGAAAAATCTGGCGATCCCCTAAATCATTATTATTTATCCTTTTGAAAATTACGAATGTCTATCCAAAATTCCATGGCAATCCCTGTAATAGTTTTTGAGACATTTGCATCTGGACATCCACAGCCAGGGCACGAACACGGATTGAAATCCATCAGTGCAAAGAGTTTGTCTCCAATAAATAAGTATGTCTTGAAGTTAGACAAACAACAACCCTTCATGCTAGAAAACTTTGTGCACATTTGTGGTACTTTCTTGATTATTTTAGCAAAAACAATTTTAGTACTCGGCTGTAGACAGCAGTGCATCTTCTCTCTGTACTTGTCCCCATATGGTATCACGTCTCTCACACGCACACTGACACACTAAAGATCACATCCTCCACAAAAGACATATTTAATCAGTGTCTTGTAAATTCAGACACGGATGTAAAGATGCGCTGTACATAACGCACACACAGTGTCAAAGTATATCGTTATTAGAAAAGTGACATAAATATTAGACAGGTGAAAAGTTTCCTAGTTCATACAGTAAAAATACTTTTTATACAAAATAGTTAAACATATTTCTGCTTTGAAAAATATCTATCTGTATTTTTTATAATTAATAAGACAGAAATCAATATGATTATAATATACTGTATGACCCTTACCATTTAGTAATGTGTTAAATAAATCTGCTTACTGCAGAGAAGCACCATGACTGACATCCAGACTTTTGATGGCACACACACAAACACACATAGATACAGACACACAATAAGACACACAAACACACTCACCTTCAGTCCTGTGTCTTTTGGACTGAATGAGTTCAGGTAGGAGTGTGTGACATATGGATAGAAACAGATGATCTGAGTAGGCCCTGTCTACTGTGACTGAGGAGGAAAAGGATCAAAGATGGCTGTCAGTCTGCTGAAGTGCACAGAAAGGCCGGGGTGTTTTATGATTGACATGTCTGACCCGCCTCCTGCTGTAGTACCATCTCATCCTTGCGGAGGGGAAATGTGTCTATGGTGGTGAATAATTCAGCCGCTGTGACAGGGAACGGGTAGCGTTGCTTGTCCATGCCCTGCTTGTCTACCAGGACCATTTGGAATGACCTTTGTGGGATCTGGAGCAGTAACCTAGGAAACACACATCAGCTCAGTAAGCAGATGTGGAGAGTGGAAAAACGCACATCATGAAAACGTGTATGTTTGCGTACCTGAGCTGCAGGGCCAGTGCTGGGGAGAGTAGCCTGTGTCTAATTCGACCAATCTGTGCTGGGTAAGTCCCAACCAGCTCAATTACTGTCACATGCCTCAGGTCCAGTCCACACTGAGCTTGCTGTTCCCACAACAGAGAGCGAGAGAAACTGATCAATACGTTTTATAGCTTTGTAAATCAATTCCTCTGTAGGCAAAGAAAAACTGAGCACAGCTCATACTACAAAACTGTAAACCACAGCTGGTACAGTCAGCAACAGGGCAGGAATCAATTTTTTTCATGATTAATTATCCACTCGGATGCCTTTCACTTGGATGTTGAGCTTTCACTGTGCAGAATGATGCCCTATGTGTAGACTATGTGTAAAGTCTGGTAACTGTAGGTTGCGAAGTTCTGAAATGTACAGCAGTGATTTCCCCCTTAGCTCTGTCAGACAAATGCAAGTACCCATTTATTAACACATGTTCAGACTGGATGTTATTTAAAGCTATTGTACCTTATTTATTTTCAGCAGCCAGAGGATCTAGTGAGATTCAGAACAAGCTGACACCATAAGCCACTCCAAACCACTCTCTGCCCCTCTCATTACATCCCGTTTCCTAGTGATGAAGTAAACTAAAGATGCCTGGTTGTCACAAACTGTACAAAATTCAGCCTCTGGTTCAAAGCATTAACTTATTAATTAGCATTAAATGACTAAGAAGTGAATTTATCAAATAGAACACTAGTTACTACTAGCTCAAATTAATGAAATTTAAAATTAAAATCATATTAATTCATTAGAAAGGTAAAATCATGACTGCAGCTAGCTTGGGCTGAGCTACGTCTAGGAGGCTCCACACCAGCTACATGGGACTGGATGCGCTTCCAATGTTATGGGGATGCACTGCGCTTCCAATTCGGCAAGCCTCGCCTTCAGTGCTGCTAGCATCTGACATTTATTACATGTACCTTTGTCGCTAAAGGAGGCAGAGGAATAACTGAACATGCGACACTCTGAGCAAGAGAAAGAGCGGGAAGCCATTGCTCTCAACTAAACTACTAGCTTAGCTTAGAAGCTACATGGGACTGGATGCGCTTCCAATGTTATGGGGATGCACTGCGCTTCCAATTCGGCAAGCCTCGCCTTCAGTGCTGCTAGCATCTGACATTTATTACATGTACCTTTGTCGCTAAAGGAGGCAGAGGAATAACTGAACATGCGACACTCTGAGCAAGAGAAAGAGCGGGAAGCCATTGCTCTCAACTAAACTACTAGCTTAGCTTAGAAGCTAGCTTCTGAGCTAGCTGACCTAAAGCAGCAAGTTAAATTTGGAAATTGGCAAGAAATCCTGTAACACGTGCTTAGGTAGTGTAGGTGTGTATATTGTGTATATTGTTACAAGCCACCTCTCTTTTGCAGGAACGCCCTGAGCACATTCACACCTGGAAGCTGCTCAGTACAACCACAGACTGATCTACTGGTCACTGAGCAGCTCCACTGGAGCAGGTGGGGTTAAGGGTCTTGTTCAGGGGTACCACAGTGGTGTTACTGTAGGTGAGGCAAGTGTGGCATTGCCACCTGACCCACCAAGACGGGGTTGGATTATGTCTCTGCTGGCTTCTGACCTCCACACATACCACAGCTTCGCTTGCTATTATCCCTGTCTGGTTTTGCTTGCCTGAACTTTGTGTGAGTCTGTTTGTCTTAAAATAATTTGTTCTCTGCATCTACTTGTCTGCACTTTGGTCCTGTCAGTTTGAGAATCATTTACAACAACTCAAGTGTTTATTTTCCTTCTAAACACAAATGTAAATATGTATTTTTGCCATAATTTCTATTTTTTCACATTAACTGAGTTAATCCACAGTCATTCCAGAAGCCAAACTATCAAAATAGCTGGCAATTAGAGATGGCACAAGCAATCCGCCTGACAGATTCAGGAACCATCATTCACATTGTTCACAAACTGTGTGTTAACAGTGTTCTGTCTTGCAGTTTATAACCCAGTCACTTTGAAAGGTTAGGCATATAAGGACAGCTCTGACTTGATGCTTTCTGATGAGCTAAGAACCCAGAATAGCCTTATCAAAGCTGGTGTCAGTATCATTTATTCATCACCTTGACAGTTTCTGTTCATCAAGACACCCTTCCTCTTAGTTATTTTTCTCACTGCGTTGTCCCACTTAGACAGCTAAGCATGACAAAACCAAACACACAAACAGCAGTGTTACTGACGTCTATCGCTTCTTTACCCTTGCTCTTCCCTCCATCTCAGTCACAAACTCAGCGAGTCGTGCCTCACCTGTAAGTTAGTCATCTGGAAGCGGTAATTATGATTGGCAGCCGTTGGGGCCGAGATAATGAGGAGCCGTCGCTTCTCATAGAACTGGTCCAGCAGTGCAGCAGCCGTCCGCACTCCCACGTTAATGTTCATGGCTGTGATGACATTGAATGTACAATTAAGTGACAAGATATGACACACAGTACAGGGGTAGAAGATTTAATATGGCACAACATTACAGTGAGATGCTACATGTTCACATGAAATCAATAAATGTATGCACTATGCAGCAGTACAGTACAATTTGTGCAACAGACTATCAGCAATTAATACAAGAGCTGCAATACAGTCTTTCCCATCCGCTACTTTTTCATGTAGGGATGTCCAGTATTGATCGTCCTAATCAGTGGATAGCAGTGGCGCTATTTTCTCCTCTACTGAGCTGCTCACAGGGAACCAGCGTAGCACATGCAGGCAACATTTATGAAATGCTTCTGTTTATTGCTACTGTGGCACAAGACAGTACATGTCATTTAAAAATAAATGGTAGTCTGGGAAACAGTTGTCAGATATTACCAGCTACTCAATACCGCTGTAGTCCTAAGTCTGCCCATCTGCTTTATTAATAAAATTACACAAACCTACATCTAGATTACAATAATGAAAATTGATCTACAGAGTATTTTATATTGACACATTTAAAGACTTATCACGGAGCTGCCCAAATAATAGTTTGAAAATGGGGAAAAATCGAAACTAATTGCAATAAACTTAAATGTCATTTGGCTTTTACATATTAGTCATTGTAAGCAGAGCCTATTGAGCTCAGTGCCCTGTCAATTTTAATGATATTTCTTGGAGAACAGGAAAAGCTGACTCACTGGAACAGAGGCTAATTTTCAAAATAATTATACAGACATTTGCATGCAGTACATACGTGAACAAGTGGTGTCTGAACCAGACCAGGTGAGTCCATGTTGACACACTCTGGCAGCGCTACCCTGCAGTTCGTAACCACCGGTGCAGGTGAACTGACAAGTGGCACCGTAGTTGTCTTTGTCACTGTCACACTTCACATAACCGTTATCTGGGGGGAACAGTGGGCTGCACCGGCGCACTAAACGGAGGCAGTTGGGACACACAATGTCAGGACACATTTACAAACTCCACAAAAAGCTGGTTTGGAAAAAAACAATTTTTTTCCAACATAGCTCACATATAAAATAAATTAGTGGTGAGGTTTTACAGTAACTCGCTATGTTTTGTTTGAGCACTTGTGGTTATTTCATGATTTTCTCTGAGCTGTTCTTACAAGTCGAAATGTATGGATATACTGTATTTGCCACTGACTTGCTTCACCCCTGCATAGTTCATTTGATATACTTTGAACTAAAAACTTGAAAATATCTGATGCAACAAGTTGAAGAAGGCCATTTGAACCCACCATTAGTTTGTCTCTGTGAGGTAGAGCTATCTCCTGTTGAGAAGGAGCAGCTCCAGAAATGAACCTCTGCCCTCTTTGTAACAAAACAGTCAAAGCCCAGGAAATCTAGTGATCTTTTATTTTGTGGGTCAATAATTCTGAAGTAATTTTCTGCAAAGCACTAGCTATTTGATTTGTTACCAATTAAAAGAAAGCTATAGGAATTGAGGTCTACTCTTGTCTGTAGACAAATTTCACATTTTTTCATGTTTCACTGACCTGACCTGCACTAACAGAAACTTGGGATATACTAGCAATTTATTTACTATAATTAGAAGTGTCAATTAAACATTGCCTGTTTTTCCCCATAATTAGAACCCAATATACATAGTATGATCCAGGAGACCTCTTGGAAATAGTCCCTTAAAATAGTGTTACAAAGACTGCTCCACACAGATTATCAAAAAAAAAAAACTTGTCTTGCTCTGCTTTTAGAAGCTCACCTCGCACTCTGACAGTAAAGCGGCAAGATCCTTTGTTCCCTGCACGGTCAAACACAGTATAGGCCATCTTGTGAAGCCCCTCTGGGAAGTCTGATTTTGAAGGTCTCCCTTTCAGGATAACACTGCAAAAGACGGGCTTAGTTTTAATCTTTCACTGTGATCTTCCTGTTCAGAGTGGAATAACCCACAGGAAACAGACTGAGGGCACTGAAGGAAAATCAGAGAATGGCTTAATGGGTAGCTGAAACAAGACTGACTCTGTAAGGATTCCATCTGCAGTGTCAACACCCTCTGGTGTGTCCCAGGTCACCCTCGCTGTCAGTTTTCCTGGCTCTGCCCACTTATCTTTCAGAGTAGGACACGTGATTTTTGGGGGATCAATATCTACAGCATGAGAGGAAAAAAATCAATAAACGAAGAAAACACATGGTCCACTCTTTACAGTAATAACAAAAGTATATTTACCACTCAAATAAGCAAAAATAAGAGTTACTAGATTTTTTTTTTCAGGCGTAGCTAGCTAGATGCTAACATTAGCTTCATGAGTGAATGGGTTGACTCCCAGTGTTTCTAGCTGACTCCATTTAGAACTAAAACCTGTAAAAGAGTCTTAAATATGCATTTGATGGCTACATCCATAATACCATGCTAATATACTGAGATAATACAGATTATATATGTAGAAGAGGTGGAAATAAAGAAATGGCTTGTTCTTGTATTGCAATATAGAGCTAGATAGTCATGTAATATCCAGTGCTGGGCCATAACCCATCACAAGCATGTGATTGTTTCAGTACAACATAGTGATTGCAATTTGAATTGGGTATATTATGGCTATTAATCCATAAAGCTGAATGCAGCCTTATATTGATGCTTATTCCATGTTCAGATCAGACCTCCAGTTTTAGAGGCGATACAACTGTCACAAAAGCCTGTACAACCAGTCACGACCATGGACCACTTCAGCAGACAAAAACAGCATTCATTAAGCTTTCACTGGCTTCTGATACCTAACAGTGAAAGGATAATAACAGCCTTGCTGCTTAGTAAGAAACTGATGCCTGTTCCTAGTTTTATAACTAATTTTATAATTAATTTGTCATTGCCAGGGAAAATTACTATGCAATGGTGTTGAGAAGAGAGGCCCCTGAACAGGCTGTCAGGATTTGCCCTCAAGCTGGTCTTTGACAATCCCTGATCTGACACCAGATCCACACAAAATAATGCACAGAGCCGCACAAAATAACACTCAAAAGAAACCCATGAACTGTAATAAGGAAAAAATGCCCAGCATGTCACGATAAATGATATTACAGACACTACTGATAGTGGGGAAAAGTCAGTCACAGTGATCACGGAAGAGCTGTACATACTGTAGATGGTTATTGATCCCTTTCGGTTTGTGGCTCCTTCATAAATTTGAATGCTGGTGTGTATCCTTCTGAAAAGCTGTGTGCCGTTGTTTGGGCTAAGTTAGCTGCTATGATTACCTAAGGATTTACTAAGGGCTGCTTGCTTATTAAATGTCTTTTCTGCTTTTTTGCATGTTAACTACAAAAGATGCAACATGAGGGTGTTGTTTGCTGTGATTGTCCACAGTTACAGAGGTTGCAAGACTATTCAGCCATTTATATAATCCCCTAAGTGCAGACCTCATAGCTACGCTTTTCACAGCAAAAGGTAACTTTTTTTGCTAATTTTCTGGTGATGAGAAAAACCATAGTGTGTTTGCTCAGTGTCATACACTTTTATACAGTAGTCTTTAGGTAATTGTGTCTAAAGCAAATAATTACACTAGTCTTGTTATATAGTAGTTTTTGCAGTGCAGCTCAGTAGTCTGAAGGCTCCAATTCTCTGTGCAAGACCAAGCGGTGCACAAAAGAACAACACACATAGTCTTACCAACACAGGTGGGGTCTCCAGCGCTCCACACCTTGGTGTGCTGGCATGTTGCTGTCTTCTGGCCCTTCAGACTGAATCCAGGGGAGCAGAAGAACTCACAGCGAGAGTTAAAGTAGGAGCCATCTGAACACTTGTAGCCGCCGTTAGCAGGCATGTTCAGTTTAGGACAGCGGATCTCTGTCAGAGGAAGAGCTCAGTGTTGAAGGACTGTGGGTACTAAGTCACACTGTATACTGGGTGGACACAGGCTTTTCAATAAAATTCAGATATCAAGCACATAGTGTTGGCCATCTTTAAAAATTTGCAACTACTAGTTTTATGTCTAGCATTTAGTTGCTCAACACCTAATTGTCTAGGAGGATGCCTCAACCTGAACTGATTGTAGAGTAGCTGTGGTAATAGTAACAGTAATGGTACAGTAGCAGTAGTGATGGCAATATTCTGACTTACACCATTCAGTGTCAGAACTGGGCTACTGTGTCCTACAATTTCTGCAACTTTCCAAAACTGACAATTTTTCCAACTCTGTCCTCCTCAGCCACATTCTCCTGCTTTTGTCTGAACCTTGGAGACATGCTGTTCTCCACCTGTCCACTAGATGCCCTCAAACTACCTCACCTGTGTCATCCACTTGACTCCAGCTTCCACCTGCATGCAGTAACCCATGGTTTCCTACCTTCCATCTGCTCACCTGTTTCCTGTCTCTTAATCAACCTAAAGTAATATACCTGCCTTTTTTCACGAGTCAGTTGTCCGAGTATCAGGTTTTTAATCTTCTCTGGACTTGTCCTGCTGGTTTTCTTTTCAAAATCCTATTACTGATGTTTTTCTTTCTGCCTGCATATAAGCTTTGTTCTTATTTAATCTTTAAAGTCACAGCATCTGTATGTCAACAACAAACTCAACGGTGATGTGATTCAAACCTAACTAAAAAGGTTGGCACGTGGGCATGTTATTTCCAGAGTCAAGAATAAACTCTAATGCTCCAAATTATAAGATTATTTCAGGAATCTGCATTAGGTAAAATAGCGTATAGGTCCGTGGATATACTACACATAGAAAGGCATGCATGTTTGTAAATGCATGTATGCATATAAATAGTGACAAACATAATTTGCTGTGCGTGTGTTAGTTCTCACCTCGGCAGGCGTAGTTCAACGACCAGTGTTTGCTGGCCATGCACACCACCTCTGAGCTCTGGGCCTCGTATCCTTGCTTACAGCGGATTTTACAGCGAGTCCCCATGACGTTCCCGTAGTGTTCACCTCTGGGTGTGCGACAGCTCACATCACCATGCTTCACCTTAATGGGTGCACACCACGGTGTCCCTAGAAATGAAGGAAAGACACTGATCTTTTCTCCATTGACTCAAGGGAGTTAGTTTTTTAGTAGGGCCTTAAACTCAACATGAAATTGGAGAGAAGGTTGTTTAGTTTTGTGTATAAGTTTAATAAGCTCTTACCTGAAGAATATAAACGCCTAGGAAAACTTCTTTATACTGTAAGTGTGAAAATCCATCCATCATGTGTTCAGACAGATACAACGGATTTCTCATTACCTCATCTGTGACTTCCCATAATCCAACAGTGTCATGAAGATGGTCTCACTTGAGGGGTTGACAAGTGATGTGTAGAGAGCATTGTGTGTGTGTGCATGAGGGAGACAGTGTGGTCTTTCTTTACTGATGCTTATCACACTACTGATTCTAACTTGGTTACACGTATCAAGCTTTGCCTGCATCTTTCAAGGATTTTCCCACCAAAACGTGATGGTGTTTATACTAACTACAGACATTTTACTTTAATATTTCAGTTTAGAATAACAGAGTCCTAAGTAAAAGAATGAATACACATTTTTCTAGTGACAGTATCCTCATCATGCCACACAGATCTAGTGTTTGTATCTATTTTTCATTTCTCCAGTACAGTGGAAGCTGTAGTTTGCCACATGCTTCCTGCAGGCTATGATTCATCTCTGTGTCCACTGCACTTTTTGCATTTTGCTTTTATTAGAATATCAACTACTACCCTTGGCTGAGTGTAGAAACCTTTTGGCAATATTAGATTTTTTTTTTTAAAGTTGTGCACATAAACAAGTGACTATAAACACTTGTAATGATACAGTTAGCTTAGTTTAGCATGAAGACAGGAAGAAACACAAGCTTGGCTGTGTCCAAAGGTAACAAAATCCACCTCTAAAGCTCACTAATTAACATGCATCTTGTTCACTCAACTTGTACAAAAACTGAAGAGTAAAACTGACAAATTGCCATTTTATGGGGGATTATGTTCCAAACTAGGCTGCAGTAACCAGCAGAGACTCCAAGAAGTCACTAATCCCAGCCAAGATGTAGTCCAGGACATAATCCCCAAATTAATCATAAAACATTTTTCCAAAAAATGTCAAACTATTCATTTAAGACCTATCAGACAACTACATTTTTTTTTCCAATTTGTCTCCTCCCATAGTGGATATCTCAGGCCATCTCTATAACATTTGTGTAAGAATTACTTGTTTAATGCCAAGTTTGAGAGGCCAGAAGGTTCATTTTCCAATACACGAGAATCAGAATCTGCAGTTTATATCCAGCTGGCTCAGGGCAAACACTCAGCCCAAATACACACACATGGACGCACTTGGAGAGGAGAATACACATCAGCTTAGGCTAATTTCCAGTTGGAATAAAGATCGGTATTCATTACTGCAAGCCTCTCTTGCTCTCTCGCTCTCTCTCTCTCTCCCTCTCTGTATGTGTGTGTATTGGCAAAGTCTCCAGAGCCACTGAGTAAGAGAAAATAATCCTTCATTTGAGCTTTTACACAAGAGCAGAGTTTGGTTTGGCTAGGACCATAATGTTCCATGTCTAACTGACCCCCAAATTTAAACCTGGAAACCACTTTGACGTGACTGTGTCATAAAAAAAAAAAACAGCTGAACTGCTTGCCATTAAATTATGGCTCTTTAAAGACACAGTGAGAAATTTTTTTTTTCAATTATAATCATGTGTTCCCGTATTTAATTACCTTGGATATCAAACATTTCCTCTTTTCTCTTCTTGTAAAACAAAATGTGCTGACACATTTTGAAGCTAGGTGTAAATGAATCAAATTAAATGTGTTTTAGGGCAACTTGTTACACACTTGCTAGCAAAGCATTAGTATAGGTCAGTGGTATGTGTTTATTTTATTTTATTTTTTACAATTAAAGTTTTTATGTTATGCTAGTTCATACTTTGACTTCACTACATTTCAGAGGCAAATATTGTGCTTGTTACTCAAATACATTTATTTGATAACTTTAGTTGTCAGAATTACCAAAACTACAAACACTATAATCATAAGACTTTAATTCCTGGTGTTAGAAATTCATAACCTACCCAGCAGTAGGTAAAGTCATTCAAATTATAAACATATAAGGAAGGTCTTTTAATTAGCTCCACCTTTACACACCACAGCATTAAATGTGATGTACACACTAATGCATCGATAATTACAATCCAATAATCTGATATACATTCATGTGAGATGTGCCATTCTGTATAATAGGTACTTTGTACTTTTGGTATTTTAAGTATATTTTGATACTGATATTTAAGTCACATTTTTTATGCGAGACTTTACTTATAACAGAATATGCTTACACTGTGGTGCTGCTACCTTTAATTAAGTAAAGAACTGGAGTACTTCGTCCACCACTGCCCTTTGCAGCTATCAGATGTATCCACTGGCAGAGCTAAAGAGTGTCATAGGTCAGAGGTGTGTGTTTGGGCCTCAGCTGGCAAAAACCACATTTTAAGTTTTGCTCTATTTTATGATGAAGCCGCTCTAAACGCTGTTTCACTAGAGGGTAGGAGAGTAAGTAATTCTCTACTTTGATCTTAATACAAACTCACTAAAGAGAAACTGACTACCTTTCAGCATGCACATATGATATGTGTGTTTGACAGTGTCAAACGCAGCATGCGGTTACCTTTATATCTATGATCATACCGGTCCTCATCGTCTCTGTAGGAATAATATCCTGACCCTGGGAATGAAAGATAAGAAGAAAAAGGAACTAATACGACTAGTTGAATCCAGTTCAACATGTTAGGCAATGTTTGAAAGCATTGTCCCGGCTGACCTGTGCACAGTTTTACAGCAAAACAGGACCAAGAACAAGCTTAGAAATATTGCTTAACTTTTCAAGTGAAGCACACTCTTGGGGGTGATTTGGATCTTTTGGACAGCACACATGCAGGAAGGATAAACCTTAAAAGATCCTCTTTATCCAGCTGGTTTTGGAAAACTTAATGTATAACTTAAAGCCCTGTAGCGCCATGATAGATTAGAAATGAAAGGAGT
Organism: Monopterus albus; assembly: GCF_001952655.1. Lineage (NCBI taxonomy): Eukaryota > Metazoa > Chordata > Actinopteri > Synbranchiformes > Synbranchidae > Monopterus > Monopterus albus. Next base: position 3,214,806 of record NW_018127979.1, on the reverse strand, counting down.
ATAAAGATTTTAAAACTTTGTTCCAAACACTCTCCCATAGATCACACTTACCATAGACAGCCAAGATTCAGCCTTAACAATGACCACATTATTGAGACAGAGCACAAGATATTCAGACCATAAAACAGCAGCATTCAAGAGGAGCTGAAATGTTTCTCAGTGGTGGTTGCAGAGCTGATGGAGGGCACAGTAGAGTGGCGCTGGTGAAAGACAAATGTGAGGGGAATTGTGATGATCAAGGAGGATTATTTTAGGGAACAGGAAGGAATGGGGGGAGCAGATTAGGAAGCAATACAAAGAGAGGAAATGGGGGAGGGTGGGGTTCAACCTTGGCTTCAGAATGTTATCGCAGATTGAATGTGTGCTCTGTTCTGAATCTACAGGGGAGGACTGTTCGAGCTTCTCCAGCTTCAGATATTAGCCCCATATCGATCAATGAACCTGATATGGTGAGCACGTCTCACACCCCATTCCTCATCGTGGCTTTTCTGTCAGTTTAATAAAAACTGTCAGTACCAAAATGCCACAAGTCAGTTGTTGCACACACACACACACATACACACACACACACAACAAGCTATGAGGTTTTAGCAGTCAGATCACACAGAAATGATTGCTCACAACAAACACTGACTGAGTCACATTTAGCAGTCTACTGAGAAAACTACAATGTCTGCTTCTTAATGGGGGAAAGGAGGTTGGTAGCAAAATTAATTACAGTTGTGTGCATGTGTCTCTCATTCACAGTGTGCATTAGAGCTCCATACCCCTGAAAAAAGATCAATCACGTTGGAACTAGCAGCCATTCCATGAAAACATTAACACTTTGGCAAAAGGAGACTACAATAAACATTTGCAAGTAACAAATAACCTTAATGTCAAATAATCTACCAATTATTTCAGTTAAATATTTAGTCTACAAAACAAACAATGTGAAATTGTTTTATAATCCATAATGTCCACAGGAAATGGATGATTTTAGTTAATACAAATGCAGTATCTGAAAGTGTAATAAAGACAGATCAAAAATAAATCCACTTGGAATAATAATCATTCACACTACAGACACTACCACAGGTAAAATATTCAGTTCTGGCATGTAACCAATATCTTTCCAGCAAGGGCTCAAAACTTAATTTTAAAGCTATTAAAATCAAACAACCAGTAAAGATGGCACATCATACTGTCACTCCAGCAGATATCAAATGTTCAAACTGAAATAAAATTCCACAATTTCCCTTGATAAATATCTGATACTTAGGTTTTTCAGGCACAATAGTAAATTTCTGTAGATATATCCTGGAGTCTGAAAGTAATATACAAAATATATGTAAACATTAATACTAATGAGAACTTAAGCCAGAGGCAAAAAAAATAATTTAGCCAAGGTTTGTTGTCTAAAACTTCTGCCCTCTCCAAAGTAAGCAGCAGTGTATATGAGAACACAAACCGAACTCTGTAAACCTCTAAATTAAAAAATGTGATCAAATAAACAACATTCTCGTCATCTATGAGGGGAAGAAAAGGTCTACTGCATGATATGATCCTGCAGGGCTAAAAAGAAAAGAGAGATATTAACATGCCTGTGTTAAAGCCAACCAGAAGTATGGATCCCTAATGTCTCCATCTTTAGATCTAAATGGCTATTGACACTACTTTTCTGGTACAGGTTTGACTAACTGCTTATATTGCAGCTTTGTGGTTGGGTTACACTGGCTGGACATGATTTGTCCTTGTTTATAAAAGCATCCCAGATTTGAACAAGTCAAAACTGAGAATATGCTGAGACTCGTAAGTGGGATCAGCAGCCAGCAGAGTCTTCCTGTTCAACTCTCTTACTTCAAAGGAGCTCTTGGCAAGAAAGATGTCAAAATGTCAATACTACACCAAGCATAAAAACTCTGGGAGTGAAAATGCTTTAAATTACAGGGTCTGATATTCCAATTAGCTTTTCTCTGTGGGCCTGAAATACATGCAAGCTCATTCCCTGTAAATGAAGCATGGCTACAAGCTAACAGAGCAGAAGAAGGCAGAAAATAAAATGTCAGTTCTTGTAGCTCAATTCATGCTGTAATGGCAAAGCTACATTATGCAATTTCTTTTGAAGCACAAATAATTTCTGCTCCATTTTCCAACATGTCGGCATCTGCCTTCTCAATCATATCAAAAGTCTCTGACCAAAGAAACAACCATGCTTATCACCATTTGCTAGTATTTACAGTAAAGTACACATTCTTAAGTAGTGATTGACACATAGTTCAATATAGAGTACAATACTAGTAAATAATAAATTTTATTGAATGTTTAGATCTCATAGGCTATGTACACAGTGTATATTGCAACAATATCTATCCACTACCTATACTTTATCCTGAAGAGGGTCACGAAGGGCCTGGAGCCAATCCCAGCTCACACTGGGCAAGAGGTGGGGTACACCCTGGTGACAGGTAGCCAGTCTATCACAGTCTATGACACTTAGAGACAGACACTCACTCCTGTCAATCAACCTAACAAGAGTAGCCTGAGAAAACCCACACAGACACAGGGAGGACACGCAAACTCCGCACAGAAAAGCACAGGGGTCGGCTAGAGCAGTGCGCTGTTATATACGTAACATGTTTAAATAAATATTGAACTCATTAATTTTAGCACCACCATAAGATTAATATGTTTTGCTCTTGCTACTTTCACCTTTGAACCACATCAAAACACCTTTGGGGACACTTGAGGAGGCACTGCCCGTCTTCTCACCAAACATGCTATAGTGGTTATCAGCCTTCAGTATAGTTAGCTCCTGATTCATTAGGCTTTCAGGGTTTATCTCTTCCTTTGCTTTTCTGTCAGATGCACAGCTGTAGGGTAACTGTTCTGCAGTGATGGTGCTCTCTGGCATTTCCCCATGGTGACCCCTGACCCAGCATCAGTACGAGGATCATCATGGAAAAAATGATCAGGCTGTTATGAATGCTTGGAGCAGACTGGTTTAATTGTAAAGCTACCCTTACAAAGAAGCCTGAAAGATTTCCACTGGTAAAAAGAAGGCTTGAATTTCTATCTATCTCCAGCATTCAACTCTAGTGCACTGCCACACAAATTTGAGGCATGTATGTGTGACTGTTAAATGAGCTAACTGACCCCCAGGATAAACCCCCTGTAAAATAAACTCATCAAAAACACACCCATTGTGTTTCCATCACTTTGGGGGACATTACAATGACTAACATTCATTTCCTGGAGACCTACCCTTCTACTTGAATTAACCCCAACTGCACCCTAACCTTAAACCAATCAAGTCACCACTCTAAGTTGTAATGTTTTACATTTTGGGGACTTGCTTCTTGTCCTCATAGTGTGATAGTGTAAATAGGTTTATGTTCCCACAACATGAGTAATACCTGCCCCCCCAACCCTGCCACTGCCACCGCCACCGCCACCACCACACACACAAGAACAGTGCAGAGTCCTGACAGCCAGCTCTACAAACTGTTTTTATCTGCTGTAGAGTAAATCTGCTTGGCAGCTTGTGATCATGTTTCAGCCTGTATGATCATAGGGCTGTGGTGAGCCACTCTCAAACCATCTATACACACACACACACACACACACACACACACACATACTGCTCCATCCAGACTGGAGCTCTGAAGTCATTTCAGCTCCTTCCTGCAGGCAACAGACTCTGCTCTGTCTGGTTCAGTGTCTCTGACAAGCTCGTGTTGAATGATATACTTCAATACTGGTGTTTTCATTAGTGATTATTTTTCACAACTAATCGGTTAATCATTTCATATACAAAAGATGAGAACATTTTGGGGATGTGACATATTTTCACAGCACCTTAGGTGGCTTCATTAAATGTCTTTATTTTCCCACTAGCAGTCTGAAACCTGCACTACCTGTCTAAAGTTTGGAAACTCTTTTCCCATAAATGTAGCCCTAAAATGTGTCCAAACCTTTGACTGATAAAAGTATTGAAGTAAAAAAAAAAAAAGCAAATGCTTACATTTCTGAAGATGAAACTGGAGAATATTTGAGATTTAGATGATTAATCGATTATTAATAAAGCTGCAAATTAATTGTCTATTTACTAGCTATAATGGAGTAATCCTATAGTTATTGAAACTCAGCTCCAGTGTGTGAGAGTCTGTGTTTACTCAACAACAGGACAGAAAGTCATCAGTCAAGTACAGTAAATTGGAGCAAGACCCACCGTAACAAGAAACGTCTTGGTAGTAGGTTTAATTCATAGCGCTAATGAAGATGTTTCCGTTAGTCAAGCGTTAAGAAGTGAAGACAGGTAAAGGTTAAAATTTGGTTTTCAATGCACTGCAGCTCCGGCGCTGTCATTAGTGCTACAGACTGAGCTCTGTGCAGAGAAACGTCCCCCAGATGCACACTGCACTCCCCCCGCTCTCCACCCCCTCCACGTAAACACAAACGCGTTTCACCAAAAACCAGCAGAGGACCAGAAGCCTCAAACGCATGCGCAAAAGTGAGACAGATGTTCTGTCTCAGCACAAATTGTTTCAGTCTAAATCAAACCAGGCATGTACCACTATTTTTCAGCAGACAATTTAAAGATAAGATACTCGGTTATTTGATCCATCTGGTCCCAGGTGGGTAAATAACGTGGTGAATGAGAGTTTCTGTCGGTCATTACCTTCATACCCGCAGCAGAAGCAGAGCTGGACAATCAGAAGCAGCAGCGGCCACATGTCCATAGTGAGACACGGGACGGACCCTGTTCAACGTGGAGGGAAGCTTAGAGGAAAACTTGCAACGCATTCCTGTTCTACTAAGACCTTTGCTCCAGAAACAAGGGAGGATTCTCCCCTAAAACAGTCCAGCCGGTATGAGACAAGACAGGCAGTGAGGGCCGTGCCAGCATGTGCGTAAACATGTTCTCACCACATGGAATTTACCTAATACAAATCAACAGTTACACAAAAAGTCATTTTACTCCTCATGAAAGTCCCTGACCTCATATGCTCAGACACATGCACTGGTAAAAACTACTCAAGAACTATTTGAGACAGTTGAATTTATCCGAGTAACAGGGCTGGATTAACCATACTAGGCTCCGGGGAATGACCTGTGGACCAATCCCGCACAAATGCGCTGTACTTATCAATAGGCCATACTGTACAAACTTACTTTCTGTCTCACTTTTTGATAATGATTTTATAGGAAATCAAGTTTTATAGTAATCATATGCTAATCAATGTTTTTATTTTTATTTTTTTGGTGGAGGGAGAGATGCTGGGGTTACACTGATTCTGTGGTATAATTTTTTTTAGCTCTGGTTTGATATTTGCATGACTGTCATCTAGCTCTTTATTTTGTTTCAGAAGAACTGCTCACATACAAAAATACACAGCGGGGAAGCAAGGAGCTGTCCTCAAGCATGACGTTTGGTTATAGCGTGCCTGAGGAGCCCACACATGAAGGCATTGCATTTGGAAAATATGGTTTTTTATAAATATTAAAGTCAGTTAGGCCCTGTGCACAGTATTATGACTCATGACTTCTTGTTCCCAAGATGTCACTCTCAGGGCCGTCTTAGTTTCAGCCTGAACAGGTATTGTTGTGTTTTTTTACACTGGAGTTGATTTACATTCAGTGTTTTACTTTGAGCTTTAATGGGTGCAGATTTAATCTTGTGCAAATCTTTTGTTGAAGTCTATGGACTTGTTGAATCTCCTGTTGCACCTTAGCTTTAACTTGATTCACAGCAATTTTACTCTGGATTTGTGCATGTTCTTGCACTATTTTCTACAGATGTTGAACTTTGGACAGATATGCTTCCTTTGGTTACCTTAGTTACATGAAATATTTTGTCTTTTTTTGTCCAAAGCTGCTGATTTTGTTGTCTCTGTTTTTGGCAGTCCTATCAATGCTTTCTTGAAAGAGTTTTCTTCTATATTCCCTAGATTTATGTTACTTTGTTTCAAATTTCTATTTTTCCTGATATTGTCATTCTCTTTAGTCAGTGTCCCACTGATAGATTGTAGAGTTTTTAGGCTCAGCTCTGATAGTTTTTTCTCATCATGTTTTGGTGATTTAAAATGGTAGAGCTCTTTCTGAGCTTGTTTGGCTTCATGAGTTTTGATTTTGTTAGACTGCTTGGTGATGTTCTCCTTTGTGACTTTGGGGTTTTTCTTTGTGCTCTTCAGTAGAGTCACTTCTTTCATTAGGGAGCTTGAGCCTTTCAGGAGCTATGTGGGTATGGCCTTGTGAGGATTTTGGTCTGTCTTCCAATTGGACTGGAGCCGTCCCACCTTTTGTAGTTCTTCTGAGAACTCAGCTCCTTTTCTTTTCCTGTAATAAACCACAGAGAAAATAAAGATTACTTAAAATTTCTTTTTAAACTATCAAACTAAAATGTTCTTACTGCAGCAGCTGATTATGTTTGTTTTGAGGTGGCTCTACTGGATACTTTATAACAGTTCATTGAATGGCAATGTAAAAACAATTTAATGATAAAGGAGTCACTCATGGTAATGAATGAATTATCAGCTGAATCAGCTCCCCCTGGCTCTATAAAGAGTTTGGGCTCATTGTATAGCTGTCCGGAACACAACTTTACTGCTTGGATTCACTTTTACCAGTGCTTGAAGTGGGGAGAAAAAAGTGCCGGTGCTCACTGGGGGGTGGGTAATATTCAGTGTATTTACAGCTTGTGCTGCCCATAATTGGCCAAATAACAAATAAGCATATAGGGTTATATAAAATTAACACAACAGAAAAATACTAGTAATAGCTATAATATTTAGGTATTTATTCATTATTGACAGCAGGTAAAGTCAAAAAGCTCAAGGAGTGGAAATGTAGGGATCTTTAAGGTATGTGATATCGTATTAGATGCTTTTACAGCGCATGAATGTTGCTTCCATTCAAAGTACACTGTTCAAAGCAAACAGTAACCTTAATTGCACAAGTAAACCTCAAAACATTTGTTGTTCGTACTGTGGGAGCTCAGGTCTCTTTTGGTGGAGCTAACCCCATCTGGCTCCCACACTGTAGCTGGCAGAAAACTCCTAAACTGTTTGTCATAATTTGACTGTAGCTTTTTGTCACTGCCAACCCTGCTCCTGTCATCTGCTGTCCAGGTGAGATCCTTTGCATCTCAAATGAGCTGGTAGGGAAGGCAGAAAAAATATATACATGCAATAGGTGGTGAGATATTTCAGTGTAAACAAAAGTGGTGGATCAACCAGCAGACTGACATTGCCATGCCACTAACATTATCAAGTGAAAAATGACTGTACTGACGTTCAACATGATCTCTCATCATTTCTTCCGGTTCTGTTCATTTCCTGTCATTTTCAATAAGTCACTAAAGGGACTTCCTACTCCAGTGGATCACAGGCTGTGGCACCAAGCATAAACATCTAACAAGAAGAGGCCTGAGTAACGAGTTCTGTCACATGCCCGCCTCCTGGTGGTCGGAGTGTGGTGTTACACACCCCAGTTTGCTGTAGGGCCCTTGGCACAGTGGGGACATTACAGTCCTGAACCTTACAGCACCGGCTGCTGCATTGACTGGCAAACAAAACAAATGATAAGTAAAATGATATATAGAATTATTTTAAAGGAAATGAAAACATCGTTTTTGGCCCATCCTGTGAAGGCAATAATTGTGTAATCAGTTAAGTTTTGTTTAAGGGCAGATGGTGGTATTGTATGTATGCTACAGTAGTGCTCACCTCAAAATGATGCACCTGCTGGAGGCTTGAATGTTTCTATGGATGTTTTGTCCCTGTCTCCCCTGCAATCCATTGTAACAGGGACATAAAATGGACCCCCAGAGTTCTGACCTTGATTTTGGTTTGATTAGATCTCAGTAGATTAATGGTGAAGGGAGTCAGCTCTGTAAAGAAAAGCATTTCACAGGACATCTTCAAAACAATCAGTCCAGGAGACAAGAGGAACAGAGGAACGTCTCCTGTTTTTTGTTGGTTGTTGTGCTCAGATTGATTTGAAATCCCTTCCAGTGTTCCCAGTGCTCTCCAGTGTTTCTAGACATCATTAAAACCATCTTTCCACTGCCTGAGTTCAATTAACTCAGAGTTGAAGTTAAGCTTGTGTGTGATGACTATGAAAAGCCATCATCAGTGGAGCTTTGATTCATCATGGCAAGAGGTAAGTTCACTTATTCATTTGTTTAGCAGACTTGAATTTCTTTAATAGATGGTAAAGGGCTGGAATCCTGCTGTTTGTTACATTAATTTAAATAGGCTATATTTATTCAGCTGTAAGCTGATGGGAACATGATGTGAATATGACTCACCCTACCAGCTATTCTTGTGAAACTGTATCACCTCAGGAAATGGTGACTTAAAGATAACTTTTGTATGCATGTGAGAGAAAGATAAAGGAAGAAGGCATGAGATTAAGGGGTATTTTGTCTCTTTTTTCGGTTTTGTTTTGCATTTCTTCGTGGTCATCTGTTGGTATCATCCCCGTACTTTACCCAATGAGAGATTGTATATGAGGAGTTGAGGGACTGATTGACAGAAAATTAAACTGTTTTGTTGAATAATTCATTTTGTAAGCAAGAAAGAAAGCCAAGAAAATCTCTCTCTAGTTTCAGCTTCTTATATGTCAATATTTGCTGGTTTTCTTAAACTTTCATGATACACTAACCAATAGCAAACTTATTTAAGTTTTGGACTGTTGATCATCACAAAAAAGCATTTTTGGATCACAGTTAATTAATTAATTAAGAAAATAACTGGCATATTAATTGATAATGAACATAATTAGTTGCTGCCCATTAATAGATGACAAGCTGAGGCTCAAACATTTAAACAGGGTAGAAACATATGCTTACGTCCTAACATACAGCTGGAAAATCATGAGAAACTACTAAGATCATATTTATATAGGCTGATTTGATTTAAAATAAACCTACAATTTTGTCCCCAGAATCTATTTTCAGAATTTGCTGAAGCCTCGAAACACCAGTAGTCCCACTGCTGAGATCTCCTCAGGGCTGTTTTATCCAACCAAACGTACTATCATATGACAAAACCACCAAGGCAAACATCACTGGCAAAGATACAAATCGTTTTTAATGAAAGAAGAATGACTGAAACAGCTAACTGACTCGAGTCAACAGAATGGTGAACAGCAGCCTGTTTGAGGCCAGAAAATGTGAACACTATCTCCTCAGCAGTCCACAACTTTTGATTATGAATCAGAAACTCTGCAGAGAGGGCACCTGAATCACGCTGAGTTTGAAAATTAATCCCTTGATCTAGACTGTGCAAAATCATGATTGGATCAAATAAAACCCATAAAATCACACTTGTTAATTAAGACTGTGTCCTGGTGTCTGGGCTCTCTGCCTCATGTGCAGCCTGTACATTTATTATAATTCATTATTATTGTGAAATGCAGAAGAATGTAAAGAAATGTGCAATACAGAGCCAGACCTTTATGCCATAAAAACATGTTGTTCTTAATGTATATTAGAATAAATATTTTCATAAAGATTAATATCTACATTTTTTACCTTTACCAGTAGTAGTTTCAAGAAAAAAGAGTTGTGATTAGAATGATGAGGGGCCTTTACCCCAGTAGAGCTTTATGTCTATTTAGGCTATTTAGTGAACAGCATTTTTGGTGCTGTAAAGTGGAATGACAACACACTAAAAAGCAAAACAAAACATTTTCTTTAAAGTGTGGCTTTAGGTCCTTCACGCTGAAAGGTAGCCATTAAATACATTTAAAACGTAACGTATGGGACGAAGAAAATACATTTGAACGTCTAGCTTGGTATTTAATAATAATGTTTTCATTTTCTCCAAGCTGTCTGCTGCATAAACGTTGCGTGTCTGAAACGCCATTGTACGGAGTTTTTAGTTGTTGAGAAACTTTAGTAGTGTTGTTTTGCGGATGAAATACACTAAAATTTCTATTTTAGTAGCCCACACATTATACAGTTTATAAGCAAAAGCCTTTGCAATCGCCTTTTAGATGGCGAACAACAAACAATATTAGGAAGGTACAAATGCACGTGTAATGTTATTCCCAGTATATGAACCACGTGGCCTTTCTAATATTTAAACTCCTGTCACAGGGTGCTCTCAAGACTGTGTGATATTGTCTTGGCACGAGTGTACAGCCATGCCAGACTGGAGGAGCTGGATAAGGAGGCCTCCATCCCCATCATTAATGGTTTCTCTGACCTCTACCATCCAATCCAGATTCTGGCTGACTTCCTCACCATACAAATATTGTAGCTCTTCAGTTTACTGCAGTTTTCAGACCAGTAAATCATAATGACCTAGTGTTTTCTAAATCACTGAGCTGGATTGGAGATGGGACCAATGTCCTCTACTCCTACATGATGACTGCAGCCAAACTGGGAGTTCACCTTAGGATTGCTACACCAAAGGTTTGCCTCTTTTTAAAATTATTTTTTTATGACACAGTCAGTTAAGTATGACCTCTCTTTAGTGCACATATCTTCTCATTTGCAGGTTCTTGTTTGTAAAACAAAAACCTATGGTTCTTTATTGTAAGATACTTCAATATTCCTAATCAGAAACTAAGCTAAGTGTCTCCTCATTCCCAGGGGTATGAGCCACAGAAGAATGTTGTTGAAGAGGCACAGAGACTGTCCGAACAGGTGAGATTGTCTTCAGATGTCATTATTATAAACAGACATGTGGTCAGTAAACTGGCTATGAATTTATAACATTGCATTTTGTCTCAACATGGGACCCAGCTTGTTCTGACCTCTGACCCGATGGAGGCCGCCCATGGTAGCAATGTTCTGGTCACTGACACCTGGGTTGGTATGGGACTGGAGCAGGAGAAGGAAAAGAGGCTCAACAATTTTAAAGGTTACCAGGTTACTATGCAGGTAAAGAAGGCCCTTATTTTAATTTCATCAATAAAGGCAGAATGCACAACGTTGACTTTTTATGCTCTAATTTTGGCTTAGAAAGCCACTCGGCAACTTGCCAATAGCTTTTTGAGAAATTAGCAGCTGTCTGTGGATCTTCCTAAATTGGACCCTTTTGACAGCTGCACACACACTGACAGTCAGATGATGGTGATTGTACATGGGACCTTTTCTCCTTGTATTATGCTGCATAGTCAGTCACCACACTGCGTTTAAGTTGGTCTTAACTCTCTTTTGGCCGTGGTCCCCTAAAGACAGGAAATGTGGCCAAACCAAACTGGATCTTCCTGCACTCTCTACCTCGTAAAAAGGAAGAGGTGGATGACCAGCTGTTCTATTCCTCACACTCACTTGTCTTCCCTGAGGCAGAGAATAGGAAGTGGACAATCATGGCGTGTAACCTGATGAAATGTGGTTTAAACTAGCATGAGTTTAATTTGATCCTGTCAGAATCTGTCTCATCTGTGTCTCAGCGTGGGACCCAGAGGCATCATTATTAGCTCAAATTAATTATGGTCACATTATTTAATTCACTTTCAGTTTTAGAGAATGGATTGCATTGTTTGTCTTGTCTCACTGTTCAGTCGGAGACTTGTTGTGGAAAGTTGTATCTGTTTACATCATCAACTATATAAAATATGGACATGACAGAAGTGAAGTTACCTGCCCCCTGGTGGCTGGTTGCAGTATGGGTCATAAATCTCCTCCATGTCAGTGGATGGGACATGAGCCAGCAAATCAGATAAATTTTTCCCAGAGGTGATTCCTGTGGTTTTTGGCAGATATGATCATGCTGATGTGTGTAAAAGTGGTCATTTTTCTTCATATAAAATGGGATGTATTCAGTCAATTTGACAGCTTTGATTGGCAGCCTGATACGTCATTCAACTACTCAGTCACAACTGTGCAGAATCTGGTTGCAAAATACCAAGATGGCAGCCCCCGTAGGTTATTTGTAATATTTTGGCTTCACTTTTGAGTGGGGGGGAAGTGGTGATGCGTTGTCCATATTTACACAGTCAATGATTTACATTTTGCATTTACTGTAATAATGTTTACAAATTAATTAATGAATTAGCAGACAAAATACACAATTTATAATGAAAATCAACACTAGTTTCAGCCTTGTATAAAAAGTAAACTCTACCTCAACCAACTACATACAGTAAGTAGTTTTAGTGGTAATACTTTGGTGACTGGGTCCAAAGAATTTGTCTGTGGAGGTTTATCTAAAGTGCTAAAAGTAGTCAGCTGAACTTGCTTGACTTTTCCCGAAGACATTTCACATCTCATCCAAGAAGCTTCTTCAGCTCTGACTGACTAGTGTTGACTCACAGGTACTGTATTTATCTTCTGTAGTCACTCTGTCCATTGTGTGGGGTTGCAATCCAGGTCTTTTTTTAAAAACAGTCATGGAAAGTAAATTTACTCAAGTACTGTACTTGGGTACAATGTTAAGGTATCTGTAGTGTACTTTACTTGAATATTTTAATACACTGGCTTCACTACATTTTACTCCACTACATATATGATAATTTTAGTTACTTCATTCTTTTCAGAATCGAATTAATAAAACAAAATACAGTATCATCATAAGACCACAAGGTACACAGCAGTACTTCAAATTAAGTATATAAGGTGGTTAAGATTAGCTCCACCTTTACCAGCTGCAACATTAAATGCGATTACACAATAATGCATCAATAATTATAATCCAATAATATGATATACATTATACACTCAAATATGCCATTCTGTATAATGAGTAATTTAATTTGTGTATTGTGACGCTAATAGACCTTTTGTACTTTTACTTAAACAATCTGATGATTACTTCCTACACTGGTCAGTCATAACTTTCAGGCAGACTGCGCCATCACATGGCCGGAGTCGGTAACTTCTGGTTTTCTCATTGGATGATAGAAGATGACGAGTTTGTGCGGGAAGCTTTGATCAACGTGGGTGGTCGAGCCGGATTAAAAACGATGCTCTGCTTGTAGGACCTCATTCATAAACACCGCCAGGCTGTTATTAAAGAGATACGCATGGGTACATTAACAGTTTGTGTAAACACGAGTAAAAACGCATTCACTGCATGGTGAAGTCGAAGATGAATAAGATGTACTTTAGGGTTTCTCAGCAGTGTAGTTAAGATTAAAATCACACATTACATGCAGAGAAGTGTGTGCGACGGTGCCGACATGAAGCAGCTCTCTTCCAATAAACTGGTCTGCCATGTTTAGCCAGTCACTTAACTAAATCACTGAGTTAGCATGTGCTTACTTTGCAGATGAGATTATTTCTGATTCGGCCCAAACGTTACCAAACTTTACAATGTCGAGGGTTCTTGGGAGATTTTCCAGGCTTTCCTCTCGCCTATTGTGTGTGAAAACAGACCAGTAAGATGGACGTTTTATCGCTACGAACCACGGCGCTGAGCCACAGCAGGTAAAGAGGGATAGTTAGCCGTGTTTCGAGGGGACAATGGGAGAAAGTTCTGGCTAACCGTTGCTAACTAACGGCAGTTGTTAGCTGACGTTAACGTTACTGCTAGCGAGCTGGATGTTGGTGGGAATTTCAGAGCTAAATGTTTGTCAGTATTGAGCTGTAAGAAAACTACAGTATCTTCATTCTGTAAAGAGGTAGTTAACCACATGGCGAGTCAGGGCAAATAGGCAGTGGTGTACGAAGTACTCAGACTATTTAGTAAAAGTAAGACCACCGTGTAAAAATACGTTGTTGGCTACAATGAGTGCAAGTCCTGCATTAAAATGTTGCTTAGGTAAAAGTACAGAAGTATTAGCGTTAAAATATGCTTGATGTATCAAAAGTATTCATTTGCTGAATGGCTCACTTGTACATTCGTTACTTTTACATTTTTGGAAGGTTATTTAATATTAGGATTTGTTATATTTTATTACTGGTGGTAAGATTGAGATGTCATCGTGATTAGTAGTTTAATTAATGCAAATGTGTCACTATATAAACTAATAATACGTGTTGTCATTTACCTGCAAAGTAACAAGTTTTACTTCTGTGCAATATGAAAATCTAATAGCGGACTCTTGAAAGTTTGAAAAGTTTTTGGCTAATCCATCACTGGGTACATTAAGTCACAGTTTATGAAAGCTTCATTATTGTTACATGGTTGTTCAGTGAGGACCAGTGAGATAATGTGAAGTTCATGATAGAATAATCGTTCAAATATCAAGCAAAAATGCTGAACAGTCTACACTGAAGCTTCTTAAATGTTGGAGTTTGCAGGAAATTGTGATGGTCATTCACTTTTTTTCTGAGATATTATAGAATAAATCACTGAATTAATCAGTTATAAAAGTGAGTTGCAAACTGAACTGCATTAACACACAACAGTGATATAACAGACAGTAATACACAATTAAATGTGCCAAAGAATGGGAGAGCGTTCATATGGAAGCTCAGTACACAAGTTAAATGATTTTGAGAGCAATTTTTATTTTTATATTCACTTATCATTGTGTTTTAAAAGCCTGTGAATTGAGTTTCCTGTTGAACAGGGGTGAATGAAAACCAACTGCTGATTGTAGCAGCTGGAAAAAACACTTCAGAATCTCTACCGCTGTGCATCTTGAATTAAGAAATGGTCAGCAGAATTATTACATTTAGCACATGGCTTGTAGTTAAGGAACGAAATATGCAAACACACTGGTGTATTGTTTTTACAGGAGATGTTAGCAATGCTTTCTTTGTAATATCCCTTCATTAATTTTTCTTCTCCACAGTCCCCTACCATTCCTTCACCAGTCCGGTGGTCCAGTCACACACCATGAACACCAGTAGGAACTGCACCACAGTGGGGAATGCTGAGGGTCATGCTGCCCTTGAGTCAATCTCTATTATGACCATCACACTGCTCGCCTGCTTGGGGAACCTCCTGATTGTGGTCACCCTCTATCGCAGGCCTTATCTGCTCACACCCAGCAACAAGTTTGTGTTCAGCCTGACCCTGTCCAACTTGCTGCTGTCCATGCTGGTGCTGCCGTTTGTGGCTGTGAGCTCGGCAAAGAGAGAATGGGTGTTTGGGGTGGTGTGGTGCAACTTCACTGCCCTGCTCTACCTGCTCATCAGCTCTGCCAGCATGCTCACCCTTGGAGCTATTGCCATTGACAGGTTAGTGCTGGATAATGATTATATATGTGACAAGCATTAGACAACAGAGCAGCGTCAGTCTACTGCCATAAATACACTATTCCGTCGCAAAGCTGAGGCTATTTCCATTCATTTCCATTTTTAGAAATAAGAAACTGATGGGCAAATTAACAGCTATGTAGATGATGAGCATACTAAATCCTGTTTCAGATATTTTGTCACAGATGTTTTTAAGAAACAGGGCTTCAGTCAAACTTCATTACTTTTTAGGTACCGAGCAAGAACCAGGTATTGAACAATACTAAAAGTTGGCATTTGTTGTTTAAACAACAAAGGCTTGTTTACTTATTCATTGTTAGATATTTAGTTTGTGGGGAAAAATTGATAATTTTAAAGGTATTTTATCTTAGTTCTTGTATGGCTTCTGAAGAAATGATATACAATCTATTTAGGAAGCCAACCTTTTTTTAATTAAAAAGGAGGAAACGTATTATTATTTTACTCAGAGATATTAAAATATAAAAATGTATCTTTTGTTATCCGCTGCACTGCTGCTGCCATATTGGCACTGGTATCAAAAAATGTAAAATTATACCCAGTCCTGTTAAGAAGCCATGCGCCATAAAAGAATGTAGTTTATTAAGACTAGTTACAACAAAAAGTATTGTCAACAGTTTAATGAATGATTAACCTAATTGTTTATTTATCATGTAAAACAGACCCACCAAACATTCCCTTGTTGCAGTATTTGATAGTTTTCTTATCATTGTATAATTAATATTTTTGGGTCAGCAAAGCAAACAATCTGAAGGCCTTGGCACCCTGAGATAATGCAGACAGCATTTTGTTGTTTTTAAAAAATGTCACAGACCAAAGGATTAAACCATTATTTAGAAGCTTAATCAATAACTTATTCAATAATAAAAATACAACTAAGTTGCAGCCCCAGTTAAAACTAATACCTAGTGTAAGTTTTTCAGAAGCATACTGTTCCCTCTGTTCTCGCTGATGTCCTAATTACCCTCGGCACCTTTGGGAATTTTAGATTACAGTGTTCTCCTGCCGAGCCAGTCTCTTTCTGCTCTGTTTGCAGCTTTTTGGAAAACACATTACAGCTTGGTCTCTATATCACTCACTCAAATCTGAGCAGCCTCTGTGTTACCTGGACCAGACAGCTCCCATGAGAAAGGTGTAAAGTTTCCCTACTCACTGGTTTCCTCACTACTTCTCTCTCTGTCCCAACAGGTACTACGCAGTGCTCTACCCCATGATCTACCCCATGAAGATCACAGGGAACCGGGCGGTTGTTGTTATTGTCTACGTGTGGTTGCACTCCTTGGTGGGCTGTCTGCCTCCCCTGTTCGGCTGGTCATCCTTCGAGTTTGACTGCTTCAAGTGGTCTTGTGTTGCGTCTTGGCACAGAGAGCTGAGCTACACGGCCTTCTGGGTCACCTGGTGCATCCTTCCCCCCTTCTTCATCATGCTAGCCTGTTACGGGGTCATTTTCCGTGTTGCCCGCATGAAAGCTCGTAAGGTCCACTGTGGGACGGTTGTCGTGGCTCAGGATGACCCCGCTGGAGCTCAAAGTAGCGGACGTAAAAACTCGAGCACCTCAACTTCCTCAAATGGAAGCCGGCGGAGCCTTGTGTACGCAGGAAGCCAGTGCAAGGCCTTCGTCACAATCTTAGTGGTGATAGGCACCTTCCTCATGACCTGGGGGCCATATGTTGGTGTGGTGTGTACCGAGGCTCTGTGGGGGCAGGGGAGTGTTCCTCAGGGGCTGGAGACTCTGGTAGCGTGGCTGTCTTTCTGCAGCGCTGTGTGCCACCCACTCATCTACGGCCTGTGGAACAAAACTGTGAGGAAGGAGCTGCTGGGGATGTGCTTTGGTGATCGCTACTACAGAGAGTCATTTGCCACACGGCAAAGAACGACCCGACTCTTCAGTATCGCCAACAGAATCACAGGTGAGAGATGGCAGTAGTTCTGTTCTTCATGCAGATAGTTTCAGGGGAATGTTGACATCATTCTGTATACTTCTTTATGTTGAGTTGGGCAGATACTGTGCTCTTTTATTAATTTTACCACACTATACATTTTTATTTGCCTTTCTGCATGGCCAGAGCCTGGAGTTGCTCAAACTGCAAAACAGCACATGTAAATGTCTGACATGCCAGAAATCGATTTAATCTAATTTTCTGAGAGTCAAATTATTGATTGTTCAGAGGATTCATATCAAATCAAAACAAATTTTATTTGTATAGCGCCAAATCACAACAAAAGTCATCTCAGGACACTTTACAAAGTAAGGTCTAGACCTTACTGTTATCAATATTATTACATAGGGAAAACCCAACAAACCCCCCTTGAGCAAGCACTTGGCGACAGTGGGGAGGAAAAACTCCCTTTAACGGAAGAAACCTCCGACAGACCCCGGCTCTTGG
>NW_018127979.1:3193848-3196955 GCF_001952655.1 Monopterus albus | reverse complement strand
AAACCTGCACTCTGAGAGCGAAGTGCTCTGTTAGGATGATAAGGCTCTACGAGGTCTTTATGATACGATGGAGCCTTGTCATTAAGACCCCACTCAAAGTACAAGTCAGGAGACAGCAGGCGGAAATTCTGTCTGGTTCTAAAGTTTGGGGTCAGAATTTCGCTTAATCCGTACCGTCTCTGCCCAACTTTGATACTAAATTAGACCAAAAATTGTCGTGTCATTTTGATTTCATGTGTTGTATGACACTCCCATAAGAACTTGCCTGTGTTATTTCAGATTTGGGAATGTCCCCACACCTGACAGCCATGCTAGCTGGTGGAGGGCAGGTGTTGGCCCCTGGGAGCAGCACAGGAGATACGGGCTTCAGTTTCACTCAGGATTCATGTAAGTGTTGTTCATGGGAAGCACAAGCAATGAGAAAAATACTTCCTCTGTCCCAAAGCCATAGTATGTATGCTGTTTAGCAGTTAGTACTCAAACAAAATTGGCATACTTCACTGTTTTATAGTAACAGGAAATGACGCTGTACATGCAGTGTCAGGCAGCAGTAAAACTGCAACTTTAGGCCATGTTCACACTGCAGGCTGAAGTGGCTCAAATCCGATCTTTTTGCCCAGATGTGACCCATATCCGATTTCCTTATGACAGTGTGAACAGCACAAATCCGATTTTTTCAAATCCAGCCCAGGCCACTTTCATATGTGGTCCTATATCGGATACATATCCAATGTTTTGCGATGCGACTTCAGTCTGAACGGCCATGTCGCATTTCATGCGATTTCTATGTCATTGAAATACGACAGACGTCACAATTCTGCACTGGAGAAGGCGAGGCCATAAGCAATATTTGTGCTCTCCTTCTTCTTGATATTCTTATTATTATTTCTTTATTTCGATTGCACATTAACTGGTACGTCACTACGCACATGCTATCACAAGCCACATCCATTTTTATTTTTGCAAACACAGTACGCTACATCTGATGTCATGTCCTCTTCTGCGCATGCGAGTCACCACAGGGCCATATACCATTCACACATGAGACAGATGGCAGTCGCATTTAAATGACAGTGTGAACAACAGCGCAAAAAAATCGGATTTTGGCAAAAAATCCGATCTGAGCATTAAGACCTGCAGTGTGAACGAGAGTCACTGTCGATTAAAATGTACAAAGACGGCAAAATGTTTTTATTGAACTTTCATGGCACATAAGGTTTGAAAGACTGGCAGGTGGTCTTATTTAACTTTTTTGCATCATACTCCTACAGTTTTACAATCAGCCTCACATTCCTGTGTCACAGCTCATGTTTTCAGTCGAGGAGACTGTAGACAGGGCAAGTAAAGGCATGTTAACCAGAGAAATGTATGATTATCTGTTGAATTTGTGTCCTTTTTGTTAAATGTTTTCTGCTATCACGTTCTTTGTAAGCTGCTGCTCTCAGTTAACCAGCCATTGTGTTTCCCTCGCAGGCACAGACGTGATGCTGCTGGAAAACTTCTCCACAGACGGCTCTTCCCACCAACAGCACCATGGCGGTGTGTCTGGGAAGAGGAGGAGCTCAGTCACCTTTGAAGACCAGGTGGAGCATTCCAAAGGTATTTGTCATTTTCCCACTTCACAAAGAAAAATCAGAAAGGAGGGAACACACTTAAATTTCACTGAGGGTTTGAAAGAGGAGTTTGTGGTCAGCAAGCTTCAACACATTACACTAAACATAAGAGTAGTTTTCTGTTTAGTACACCACACGAATAATACCTAGTAGTCCACACTATATAAGTGTTTGAAAAGTTACATGCATTTGTTCTTCAGTAATGGGTACTACATCAGTGCCAAGTCTCAGCTTTAATTTGAATAGGATTACAGCAAAGTGTGTGTGTGTGTGTGTGTGTGTGTGTGTGTGTGTGTGTGTGTGTGTGTGTGTGTGAGAGAGAGAGAGAGAGAGCTCGTCTAACTGGTCTGATTAGTCTTAACAGATACCACTAGAAACAGAAAACAACAGGATTTGTGTGCTTTAAACAGCTGACTGTGGAGATTACGCTTCACTAAACATAGCAAAGGGGGAAAAATAGACGCAGCATAAAAAAGGTGGTTCTACAGGAGATGCGCGTCTGTCGGACTCACTATGAACTGACTGATTTGATATAATGGAATTTTATCTGCAGTATGATACAAGTGAGAGATGGGCGTAGAAAATGCTTCCAGAAAATGCTCTTTTTTTTTTTTCTTTTTTTTTTTTTTTTTATAGAGTTGTTTTTATTTTTTTGTTATGCTAGATTGCTGATGATCCAGTCAGGTTCAAACGTAATGGGTCTGTCGGCTACTAAATATTTCTTGTGCAGCTGTGTGTTGTTTTAATATTAGTTCATAGACAAAAGAGCTTGCATATGGCTCAGAGTTGACTGAGTTGCCATTTAGATTGAGGTGGCGCTGTCTGTCACTTTCAGTAGTAAAGAAGTGAAGAAGACAATATTGAGGTTTAAAAAATCCAAAATCTTTAGAGAGTTATCATAGGTAGTGGCTTTGCCAAAATCAACAGTTGAGTATGTTGTGGAAAAGCAGAGGCTCACGGGAAAGCTAGAAAATGGCAAACGACCTGGATAACCAAGGAGTGTCTTGTGGATGATGGAAAACCCCATTATGACTGCACACCAAGTCAGGAATGCTCTCCAGGATGCAGGCAATAAAGTTTTCTTTTCATCAATCGAGAGGGGAGAAGACTTCATGATAAAACCTTCAGAACAAGAGTCAAATCCCTAGTAAGCCTCAAAAACGAAAAGGCGAGGTTGTAGTTCACAAAAACGTACAAGAAGAAACCAGTAGAGCTATGGAACAAAATTCTGTTGATTGATGGAAAGAGGGAAGTGGAGAAAACCAACTCGTAAGCCAAAATGTACTGTACCACCTCCTCTGTCAAACATGATGCTGGTTCGGTTATGGCTTGTGTATGTTTGTCTGCCAGTGGAACTGCCACCGTGGGATTTATTGATTTCACTGCCAATTGAAGCAACAGGATGAATGCAGAGGTATACAGGAGCATTGTGTCTGTGTGTGTTCAGATTCAGCTAAATGCATAAAAACTTGAACAGCATTTAATCATTCAGCA
>NW_018127979.1:3192180-3193828 GCF_001952655.1 Monopterus albus | reverse complement strand
CCAAGAGCTTTTTTGGATGCAGAGGTTGAACATCCGAGCCAAGTTGATTACCTGATCTCGGTCTGATTGAGTTGTGTTCCACTTGTTAAAGACTAAAGGTGGGGGAGACCCCACAACAACCAAGAGCTGAAAGTGGCTGCCTGGGAGGGCATCACCAGGGAGGATACAGTGTCACCCTAGATGTCAGACAGCCACTGACTTAATGCGTATCTGTCCAGTTACCTTTGAACCCAAAAACATGCAGCAGTTATTTCTATATTAATGTAAACCTGCTCAAATTAAAAGTGAGACTTGACACTAATGTATTATTCATCATTTTATTTCAAACTGAATGTGCTGAAGTACTTACAGTGTGGACTGTACATTTTCTTCCTCAGCTGAAAACACCAACACATCCTCAGTCCAAGTCCATGCAGAGGTACATACATCTCTCGACAGCTTTGCTTCTTGCCTGGCAAAAGCTATAGAGAGTGACGCTAAGCTCACTCTCTTTGGGGAGGGCTTGATTCTGCCAGATGGACTGTTTACAACGAGGACAGTGCCAAGACCTAGATACCTGGACGGTCAGAGACTAAGGCTGGAGAGTATCGATGAAGGGATTGTCAAAGACAACAGAGATGAAGAAGAGCAGGATGTGGAAGAAAAAATGGCCTGAACACAGCTCATCTTGTCACTTGTTGGACATTAACAGACCAGAGTTATCTCACCAGTGAACCATACGGGTTTCACACCCTTATCAAGAGTATATACAGTCATCCAGAGTCAAGCTTGTCATGCTTTGTGGTGCGGTTAATGAAGTCTGACTACAAATGGGTTCTCCTTACTTGAAGTTATTAGGAAACAGGAACAGACACATTATTCATTCCATTAAACTGGACCAATTGCATACTGTCAGCATCTTTGTAGGCTTTTGTAGGGATTAATGCAGTCAAATAAGAAGACTTTAACTTCAATGGTTTGATTGTAGTCAGTTATTTTACTACCATGTACCATGTATGTCCTCAGATTTAACAAGAGCATGTGCCTCATTAGGGCTGGGCAGTATGAAGGAATATTACAGCATTTTCTATTTTCCAAAGGACTTTTATCAGATCCTTTTAAAACTTGTTAATTACAGTAACGTTATAGGTTTCAATCCCAGATTCTTCAGCTGTTTGTCAGTTCAAACTTAGCCAGGCCCTAATGCAGGGGTGCCCAAAGTGGGGCCCGCAGGCCAAGCTTGGCCCGTGGGGACATTTCTTGGCCCCCCACAATTTATTATGCCACCCCAGTTCTCAGGTCAAGCAGCTCCCAGCTCGGCTCGCAACCCGCCAATAAAACAAGGAGAAGAAGAAGAAGAAAAAAAAGAAGAACAACAACAACACGAAGAACAGAGCAGTAGCAAGCAACATGGAGAACAGTAGATGGTGGCACACAGACATAAGGCATTTTAAACGAACCTGGGAGGAAGAATATTTTTTTACGGATATTTATTCTAAGGCGGTCTGCTTAATTTGCGGTCAGTCTGTCGCTGTGCTAAAAGAGTACAATATCCGCCGGCACTATGAAACGAGGCATGCAGCATTCTCAAGGTTCAAAGGCGAGGCACGGAAGACAAAGAGCCGAAAGTTGTTAGCTAAACTTCGCTCACAACAAAACACGCTCACAC
>NW_018127979.1:3182395-3191974 GCF_001952655.1 Monopterus albus | reverse complement strand
GCTTCAGCCTGACATTGAGAGGCTGGTCAAAGCCAAAGACCAGCTTCATGTGTCTCACTAATAGTGTCAAACTGCTGCTGTTTGCTGTTAATATGGACATGCATATGGACATAATTTGTGGCTAAATAAAGATTCATTTGCTTTGTATTTGCTTCCTGTTCTTTGTACAAAGAGTGAAATGTTAAATACCTTTATAATAAACACATTTCAATCAAAGTGCACCAGGAAAACGCCCTCAGCCCAGTAACGCATTTTCATTTTGGCCCTCTGAGGGGAAAAGTTTGGGCACCCCTGCTCTAATGTAAGTGTTTTAGTAAGTGGACTTATACCTGACTAAATTAATAAGGGCTACACCCAATGAGTTATTGATGTAGTGAGACATCTTGCTGAGCCACAGCAGATCATCAGTGATATCAGCAGGGGCCACTGGGTGTTTCACTTTTGAACATCATACACCCCTCACCCAGGCGACCCAGCTGAGGTTAATGAAGCCTCTGCCCTAGCTAGCTGTTGCCCACAGATTCACCCTCTTGATCCATAGCCATGACAAGGCTCTCTCAGCAGCCTCTGTGCTGTTCCGAATGGCTTTTTCTTCTCCCCTGTGATGCCAAGCACAGTAAAGGCCCTGCAAAACCCTTCTACCTAAGTGCCACAGGCCGGGATGACTTTTTCTTGTGGCATGCCCTGACCCGACTGTCGCACCTCTACTTTTTCCTGTCAGAGGCCTCTTCCATCACACCTCCTATAGTGCAGTGAGCTCCAGCATGTGCTTGTTGCCTTCAACACCAGTACTATTTCTGACTTTAATCTCAGACTTCTGACTTTAAGGTTGATGTTTTAAAAAAGTCAGAATTCAAAGTTTAAAGTCAGAACTTTTGTTTAGTTTTTTATAGTGGCCTTAATCCTTTTCCATACAAGTCAGAATTTTGAGATTAAAGCCAGATGATGTTGAAAAACATCAAATCCTCACATTTAAGAAGCTGGAACCATCATGTTTGGTATTTCTGCTTTAAAAATGACAGATTTGTCAATTATTAAATGGTTATTTAACTTAGTTATTTTTTTGTTCATTGACTAGTCATTGCAGCTCTGCTAAATTGCCTATAGGTGTAAACACTTAGGAATTAATGTGGTTCAGTGGGAAGAGCAGTTGCCTCCCAAACGGAGGGTCGGAGCCTGCAGTCTACATGTCGAAGTGTCCTTGGGCAAGACACTGAACCCCCAAGTTGTCCCGATAATTAGAGCCATTGGTTGAGTTGGTGCCGCAGATGGCTGCCTCGGTTCTGTACCAGAAACAAATTCTTTGTGTGTGACATACTTGGCCAAATAAAGGGGATTATATAGGAAAATAGATTTTAAAAGTAAATTCAATTTCATCACGAGAAAATCTTAAATATTACAGTGATATACAGTATTTCTTTGCATTGCCCAGCCCTGACCTTCACCATATAAACATAATCTGTTGGCCAACATTTGTAATAGTGAGGTACTTGGAGTGAGATGTGTGCCTAGAGTAACCATGGGTGTTTTAACAGGGAGTCCTGACATTTCATGATTACCTGCTACAGATCAGTGTGGACATATACAGTAATTGCACTTGAGTATAGTATGTACTTTTTCTCATAGAAACCACTCATTTTGTATCATAGGTGATTATTGTTGACTGTTTTTGTATACTGTCAAGATATAGTAGCACTGATGTAGTGAAGACCACACAAGGTAACAACAGAACAGGCTAATGAGTAAATGAAGTCTAAACCTAGGCAGTTGGAGACTGACTGTTATCAGTGTTTTAGAAAGTGCATTAACAAGAGCTTCTTTCATAATATTGTGCACATAATGAGCAGTGTAAAAAAAAAATTTTTTAAAGTCAGAAAAAGGATTACTGCATGTTAGTATATTGGCTAATGAAAGAGAATGCACTGAAATAGAAAATGTTTACTGTTGATTTGTACATGCAGTTTACCTCTGCTTTTACACTCCAACATGCCATTTAATGTTATACAAAGAACTCTGAAGATGGTTGTAATATGTATTTGTAATACTGGTGCATCAGTTTTACCTGGTATTTTATATTCCATTTGAACAGGTACTAAAGCTATACACCTGAGAAATGATGTAACCTTTTGATTTTCACTGTACACCAACTGTTCATACAGATATTAGCATTAAAGCTTTGTATCAAGTTTCATCTATTAAGGGTCTTAGCACTGCTTATCAGTTACCAATATATGGCATTGATGCCATTTTACTTGTGTTGCTTTGAGTACATTTTGCTGACAAAGTTTATAGGCTGCCTATGTATGTAGTTTAATTCCTCCTGAGCGACAGTGAGATAATTAGTTCAGGTATGGGGAAAAAAATCTTAGTCCTGTCTTACATGCTTAAAAAATTTTTTTATTTCTCACACTCTTGCTTTTAATGAAATACTGGATAACTGTGGCTCTGTGGGTGTCAGACGGTTACTGATACCATCTGAGAAGTGAAGGGACCCTGCTAGACATTAATCACAATTTATATTGTAAAACTACAGCTGTCATATAAATGTAATGGAGTAAAACATACACAATCTCAAAAGCTGTAACTGTGAAGTTTAACTGTTGACTATCAAAATTGGTGCCACTTAATTTTCTGTCAATTATTTCAGCTCTTGCGTTTGTTAGTTTGCAAAAAAACAACTGCTGTCAGATATACTCTATACAAGTACAGTATTTTTCCTCTGAAATGTAGTGGAGCAGAAGTACAGATATCTCAAAACTATACTCAACTACAGTACTTAGTTACATTCCACCACTGCCGAGATGACAGAAACCCCAGAAGATCAAAACCACCATTAAAGGATTATGATATGATCATTTCTCATGATTTTCCAGCTGTATGTTAGGGCATAAGCACAGTCATGTTTCTACGCTGTTTAAACGTTTGAGTCTAAGCTTGTCATCTATTAATGGGCAGCTAATTATGTTCATTATCAATTAATATGCCAGTTATTTTCTTAATAAATTAACTGTGATCCAAAAATTTTGTAATTAACAGCCCAAAACTGAGAGGTTTGTTGTTTAGTTTATAATGAAAGTCCAAGAAACCAGCAAATATTAACATTAATTACTGCACTGCAGACTCACACCGGTAACCACATATACAAGATGACACATCTCCTCAGTTTGTACAACATAAAAATGAACATTACCCTACAGGAAACAGTGTGCAAAGTAGAAATGGTTTATTTTTTGAATTTATTGAAATTAATCCATTAGCCTGTTGCACAGTAACCATTTGATTTTAGCTTCAAGACAAGGCCAAACATCTTTAAGATGCCATTTAGCTTTATTTTTTCCAAATTCAGTAAAAGATTATAATTTACTGACATGAGAAGAACCACAGCATCATTTCTTTTCTTCTTCAAGAACAAATTTAAAGTAGTATGTTAAAGTCCTT
This sequence comes from Monopterus albus, assembly GCF_001952655.1. NCBI lineage: Eukaryota > Metazoa > Chordata > Actinopteri > Synbranchiformes > Synbranchidae > Monopterus > Monopterus albus. The sequence continues at coordinate 3,188,536 of NW_018127979.1, read as the reverse complement.
AGAGTTCTTGTTTACATGCGTACAAAACTGCTGGAGCAGCACATCAACATTTCTTAACCTTGTGCTACAAATTCTAAATGCCACACTTTAAACACTGATCAAAGCTCACTCTCACCTAACAAAATAATATTGCACTTAACATCCTTACACACCAACCATTATTCTCACACTTAAAATATACTGAGGTCCTTGCCTTTTGCATTCACACAAATGTAGATTATCCTCATACAGAAACATCAGTAAGAAAGTCATAAAAAAACAAAACAAACAAAAACAAAAAACACAGGGGGGCTAGAAATTAGACTAGTTTTCAAAGGGAACTGTTCTGCACTATACTTGTACAAATCTCATGTTTCTTTCCAAGTGCTATGCAGCAAGAAGAATAGTTTTCTTTAAAATAAAAAGCCAACAGTCTACTGCTCGTCCTCATTTTCCTGGCTCGAACCTTCGGAGCGATCACCTTCTAGTCGATCTACAGGAAAAAGAAAAAAAAAGACAAGTAGAAAAACAACAAATTGTACTCCAAGTAAATAGTTTGTGGTCCCAGGAATTAATAGGCCCAAATAATCAAATAATTTGCAAGGGAAAAAAATTACTGTGTGTGTGTGTACCTGATCTGATGTGATTAAGGGAGGCTAGCATTCGGAGCATGAAAGAGGCTGGGACTGTGATTGTGTTTCTTGTTTCCTCTAGCATCAGCTCGTTCCGAGTTATTACCTTGAATAAGAAGAAAAGTGGAGGGAAAAGATGCAAATTAACATGAAGAAACCTGAATCCAATAACAGAAAAAAAGAAGTTTTGCCAGAGAAAGGAAACATTATGACAAATTTAGCCTAGAAGGCTGTGGTAAACAAAACAAGGGTACTACAGTGAATAATCATTTGTATAGGTAACGTATGAGATCAGTCTCATTATTATGAGAAAGGCTGTTATAATTACAAGATTAGGATCTCGTAATTATGAATGCCATAATTACGAGATCTTTTTTGAGCTAGGGTTGGAATGCTGCAAAACTTGCCTGAAAATCTTCAGGTTTTAGCAAATTCTTTAGTATCAATGTAATTCAGTGGTAGTTGCCAGTACATCCAATAGTGCATAGCAAAAGTGTACTGTGAATAGCTAATTCGGCATTTTTAGTGTTCCAAAACGCTAACAACAGGCCTCAAAGTTGCTGCCTTCAGTGCAACTCACTACATGTACTGAGCAGAAAAACTTTAGAACCTGCTTGAGAAACGCTGGGTTTTTAAGATTTCTTCAGTATTAACATAATTCTGTCATTGTCATACAATAGCGTATAGCAAAAAGGAACTGATAATAGTTCATTTGGCACACTTAGCGTTCTAAAACAAACAAATATAGGCTATCAATGGCAGCATTATACTTGCTGTTTGTTGTAATAGTATCTGTTCACGATTTAACTTTTAATGTTTAGTGACATTTTCCAAAATACTATGCAAAAAATTATTTAAGCTCATATCACTATAGATAGCCTAATAGCATATAGAATCTTTACAACACAGGTAGCCTATAATGCCCGTCTTCTCAAATAGCAACCATAACCTAGTGTATTACAAAATTCTTATCTCAGGATCTTGTAATTATGACAAAGCATTAAACTTTAAATAATCATAACTCGTGCAAACGGATATAAACTTGGACAAGAGTTTGTACAACATAAAAATGAACATTACCCTACAGGAAACAGTGTGCAAAGTAGAAATGGTTTATTTTTTGAATTTATTGAAATTAATCCATTAGCCTGTTGCACAGTAACCATTTGATTTTAGCTTCAAGACAAGGCCAAACATCTTTAAGATGCCATTTAGCTTTATTTTTTCCAAATTCAGTAAAAGATTATAATTTACTGACATGAGAAGAACCACAGCATCATTTCTTTTCTTCTTCAAGAACAAATTTAAAGTAGTATGTTAAAGTCCTTAGAGTTCTTGTTTACATGCGTACAAAACTGCTGGAGCAGCACATCAACATTTCTTAACCTTGTGCTACAAATTCTAAATGCCACACTTTAAACACTGATCAAAGCTCACTCTCACCTAACAAAATAATATTGCACTTAACATCCTTACACACCAACCATTATTCTCACACTTAAAATATACTGAGGTCCTTGCCTTTTGCATTCACACAAATGTAGATTATCCTCATACAGAAACATCAGTAAGAAAGTCATAAAAAAACAAACAAACAAAAAAAAAAACACAGGGGGGCTAGAAATTAGACTAGTTTTCAAAGGGAACTGTTCTGCACTATACTTGTACAAATCTCATGTTTCTTTCCAAGTGCTATGCAGCAAGAAGAATAGTTTTCTTTAAAATAAAAAGCCAACAGTCTACTGCTCGTCCTCATTTTCCTGGCTCGAACCTTCGGAGCGATCACCTTCTAGTCGATCTACAGGAAAAAGAAAAAAAAAGACAAGTAGAAAAACAACAAATTGTACTCCAAGTAAATAGTTTGTGGTCCCAGGAATTAATAGGCCCAAATAATCAAATAATTTGCAAGGGAAAAAAATTACTGTGTGTGTGTGTACCTGATCTGATGTGATTAAGGGAGGCTAGCATTCGGAGCATGAAAGAGGCTGGGACTGTGATTGTGTTTCTTGTTTCCTCTAGCATCAGCTCGTTCCGAGTTATTACCTTGAATAAGAAGAAAAGTGGAGGGAAAAGATGCAAATTAACATGAAGAAACCTGAATCCAATAACAGAAAAAAAGAAGTTTTGCCAGAGAAAGGAAACATTATGACAAATTTAGCCTAGAAGGCTGTGGTAAACAAAACAAGGGTACTACAGTGAATAATCATTTGTATAGGTAACGTATGAGATCAGTCTCATTATTATGAGAAAGGCTGTTATAATTACAAGATTAGGATCTCGTAATTATGAATGCCATAATTACGAGATCTTTTTTGAGCTAGGGTTGGAATGCTGCAAAACTTGCCTGAAAATCTTCAGGTTTTAGCAAATTATTTAGTATCAATGTAATTCAGTGGTAGTTGCCAGTACATCCAATAGTGCATAGCAAAAGTGTACTGTGAATAGCTAATTCGGCATTTTTAGTGTTCCAAAACGCTAACAACAGGCCTCAAAGTTGCTGCCTTCAGTGCAACTCACTACATGTACTGAGCAGAAAAACTTTAGAACCTGCTTGAGAAACGCTGGGTTTTTAAGATTTCTTCAGTATTAACATAATTCTGTCATTGTCATACAATAGCGTATAGCAAAAAGGAACTGATAATAGTTCATTTGGCACACTTAGCGTTCTAAAACAAACAAATATAGGCTATCAATGGCAGCATTATACTTGCTGTTTGTTGTAATAGTATCTGTTCACGATTTAACTTTTAATGTTTAGTGACATTTTCCAAAATACTATGCAAAAAATTATTTAAGCTCATATCACTATAGATAGCCTAATAGCATATAGAATCTTTACAACACAGGTAGCCTATAATGCCCGTCTTCTCAAATAGCAACCATAACCTAGTGTATTACAAAATTCTTATCTCAGGATCTTGTAATTATGACAAAACATTAAACTCTAGTCATAACTCGTGCAAATGGATATAAACTTGGACAAGGAACAAATTTTTAAGTAGGCTATAAACCACGTAATGTTGCCATGGATGCAACATGGTACAATGTGAGTGCCATTTTTAGCCTCGGCTATATTTGATTACAATTTGGAACACTAAGTAAGCCAACTTAGTTATTAGTAGGGGTGTGACGATAGACTTTATTATACCAGACAATACTGGGTTCATGAGAACAAGAAGAGATGATGTTTTAACGCTATTTTTAAGAAATCTTCAATGACGAAACATATGACTGGAAAAATAGTCTTTGACTCAAAGTCATAAAATGCAAAACGACGCAGGTGCATTTTGAAATTTTTAAGTAACCACAAACTAATGAATGTCACTTCAGTTCTACTTTGAGTATGAATTATATGCAGTAAAAAAAAAATTCATACTATGACTATGTCATAACTATAAAACGTTTTGCCACAAATTCAATTGACTGGCTTCTCTCCTGTGTGATTTCACATGAGTTTCTTTAGATCTTATAACTGTCCATGAACTATATATGAGCTTTAACTTCTAACTGAATCTGTGTGTGAACTTCTATGCTGTTTTGATCCTCACCACACCGGAAGAGGACATCATCCAGCAAATGTGCTGCGTTGACCAATCATGTATGGGGGACGATCGGGACACGGATGCCCACGGGAAGAAAACTCTTTTGTTTACCTTGTTAGCATGAACATTCACTGCTGTTCACTGTTGAATTTGGGCCACAGTTAATGCACCAGAACAACACGGCATGCATTTTCATTAGTAGGGGATGTTATTAAAATTGAATTGGACATTAGAATTGGTGCTAAGATAGAGAGGGCTACGTTAGCAGCATGGCTAACCAAAACGCAATGGAAACTCTCAGGCTGGAAACATGAATGAAGCCGCTCACGTCAACTCGTCCCAACGTGGCTGTACTGTACATGCCTACAACACTGCCCCTGCATTCCCTCAACCCCCCGACCACTCCTGTGTGATTTCACATGAGTTTCTTTAGATCTTATAACTGTCCATGAACTATATATGAGCTTTAACTTCTAACTGAATCTGTGTGTGACCTTCTATGCTGTTTTGATCCTCACCACACCGGAAGAGGACGTCATCCAGCAAAGGTGCTGCGTTGACCAATCATGTATGGGGGACGATCGGGACACGGATGCCCACGGGAAGAAAACTCTTTTGTTTACCTTGTTAGCATGAACATTCACTGCTGTTCACTGTTGAATTTGGGCCACAGTTAATGCACCAGAACAACACGGCATGCATTTTCATTAGTAGGGGATGTTATTAAAATTGAATTGGACATTAGAATTGGTGCTAAGATAGAGAGGGCTACGTTAGCAGCATGGCTAACCAAAACGCAATGGAAACTCTCAGGCTGGAAACATGAATGAAGCCGCTCACGTCAACTCGTCCCAACGTGGCTGTACTGTACATGCCTACAACACTGCCCCTGCATTCCCTGTGCAGCTTGTGCATTAAAACTAGGGCTGTCAATCGATTAAAGAATTTAATCAAATTAATCACAGTGATGGACTGTGATTAATCACAAATTTTAAATACTATGATTTACCTGTAAATGTGTTGCAATAAAGAAATGCATGGCAAACTAGATTAAGGTAACATATCCTCCAGTTTTATTATCTCAACAATTAACATATATATTATACCATTTCAGAAATGAAATGTCTGCAAAAACACAAAATGAACACTGTACATTCTTGATCTGATGTAAAGAAATGTATAACAAAACTAGTTTAAGGAAACAGATCCTCCATTTATCTCATCAACATTTCTATTATAGGTCTATTTTAGAAATTAAATGTCTGTACAGAGACAAAATGATCAGTCTCTACAAGTGTTCATCTAGGCAAGATTCCTCCTGCTAACCAATCATACAATATACTCTTCTTTCAGCCAGTTGCTCAGACAGACTAGCTTATTAACATTTTCAGATGAAAGAGCACGGCTTGTTGATGCTGTATCAGCACTGGCATCTTTACTAACATCTGCCAAAATATGTTTGGCCCAAAGATGGTACTTCAGACTTGTTGTTCTTCGGTGAAAGGGCAGTTCATTACTACAATAAATGCACACAACTTTGGTTTTCTCCAAACTTCCATCTGGAAGCTTTTTATAACGAAACTTGCCGTTCAGCACACCAGGCGTTGTGTTTTCTGCCATCGCTATATAAATAGCGATGCTATATAAATACAGTCCATTTAAGACCTATTCTCTGATTTCCTACCTCATCAGCGAGGACCCTGTTAAAAGATGCCGACTCTTCCAGTGGCGACCAAATCTTGATATCATAGTCTATCCCTGAAGAAGCCAGAACTGAAACAGATGAGAAAATGAAAATTAAATTAACATGGTAGCCTGCACCAAGATGATGCGGTGTTGTAGTGAATCAGATGAAGCTGAGGTGGGACTCACTGGGGTCATAGGGGTGCGGCTGCAGGCAGTTGACCACGTGGTTGTCGGCTTCGAGCAGCATGAGATGCTCCGCAGTGTGTCTGTCCCAAATGAAGATGTGGCCACAATCTGAACCG